>NW_026057577.1:36138555-36339099 GCF_023721935.1 Panthera uncia
TATATATATATATATATATATATGATGCGTGATAGGTGAGAGGGCTTATGATCAGCAGTTCCTATTACTTCCCTTTAAAGTGTTTAATGGAGAAGATTTTTGATCCTTATCTTGTTCTTCATGTCTGACTTTCTGTCTCTCTTTTTCACTCATTTATAAGCCTGTCTTGACCATCCTGTGAAGGATGTAGTACTGGATCAGGGTGGATCACTCTTGGGTCTCTGATGAGGGCACCCACTCTCTGCTGACCAGAGGCGCTACTCAGACTGGCTGGCCGTACAACACGACGTAACAAACACAATAGCTGTGATATGGTTAATGTGACCTTTGGATAAAGAAAGGGAGTATTTAATTCTTCTCTAAGAAGCTTCTCCAAGGAGTCGGCATTGGACTTGGGCCTTGGACATTGGGCCCTCATCAGACACGGAAGGAAAGGTGGGGAGAAGATCGTAGGCAGCAGAAAAACATGAACAGTGGTCTAGGACGTGAAGGTGTGTGTCCTGTTTGGTGAATGGTTTGGAGAGGAGGGAGTGGCTTACCAAAGCGTGGTGAGCAGTAAGTGGAAAGAGAGGATATGGCCAAATCCAAAGCCTTCTATGCTGTGCTAATGGATTCGAACTTGATTTTGTGGCTAATAAGGAGCCAACAAATGCTTGAAAGCAGCAACACAATATGATCATGTCCACTTAAGAACACAGTAATGTCAATGGCAAATGAATAACCTTGGGCTGTTGATTCCATCTGGCTTGGGGACTCGTATCAGGGATAGGAGGAAGGTAAACCGGGTAAAAATGTGGAGGAATTGCAGATCACAGAAAATTTGAAGAGTGCCAAGAGAAGGAGTGTAGGCAGAGGATAACAGCTGAGCAAATGCAAGGGAATTGGTGGTGTCAGCTGATAACCCCTTCCCGCCAAAATGTACCTGTGACACACATACCGCCTCTCTGGTTCTCACTCCTGAAATGGGCGCTACTTGGAAAATTCTTTTGATTGCCTGTTCTGTCCCCCAAGGTTTTCATTCCAAGTTTCCTATCCTATACCTAATTGCTCTTCGGTTTCCGTGGTAGCAAAACCTAGCAAATTGAGCACAGTCCCTACAGAGCACTGAGTTGTGGATGTTAAAATTTACGACAGAGCAATTTAGTTGTGCCCTATTTCCGAAGAAATGAAGACACTTAATTTTTCATCTGCTTCAGTGGCAGCACTAGCTATGATTTCAGATCAAAAGGCGGTACAAAATTATTTTTGAATTATTTTAACACGTGAAATCTGAACATTGGAATGATTTATGGAAATAAATCATCTAGCTTGGCACTAACGGGTTTTTGAGCCTTATCTTCCATCCATTTATTTTTAACCTCTCTGAATATCCTCTGCTTTACTGACACCAACACTCACTTCTGAAGCCGGTGAGCTGTCTGCTTATAAATACTGAATCAACCAGCAAATCACGCTTAATTAGACTTTGCTCATTCCACTTAGCTTTTAAGAAGGTAACGTGCCTTTTAAGCTACACAAACTTTGGTAATCTAAATAGGAGCAAGGCTGAGGAAAAGCCTTATTAAATGTAGACCAGGGCTCATGTTTGCCACCTGGTCTCCCAAACCTGTAGGAACCTTTGAAAATAGTGTCTGCCCCAAAGGGCCATGGTCAGACCCTGGTACATTGTTGGGGAAGTAGGGCCTAACGAGCACATTAGCTTTTGAGAGATCTTTGAATAAGCTCTTTACACTGATCTGCCCTGCGTTACTGCTCATTCTTTTCCTCTTTGGGGAACACTCTGCCTTCATCACAGCTGGACACAAACAGTATATTATTTTCCAGGTACATTTATATAATTTCTGTGGTCAGGGGGGTGGGGCTAGAAGAGGTGGAGAAGGAGAGGTGCACTGTTTAAAACTGAAGCTTCAGGGGGGGCGCCTGGGTGGCTCAGTCCGTTGGGTCTCACTTCAGCTCAGGTCATGATCTCGTAGCTTGAGTTCAGGCCCCACGTTGGGCTCTGTGCTGACAGCTCAGAGCCTGGAGCCTGCTTCGGATTCTGTGTCTCCCTCTCTCTCTCTCGGCCCCTCCTCCGCTCAGTCTGTCTCTCTGTCTCTCTTTCTCTCTCTCTCAAAAATACATAAAAACATTTTAAAAAAATGAAGCTTTAGGGACAGGCAGAGATCTGTAGGATCCTTGCCACTGCTTCATCCTAGCTATGAGACTTAGCATAATTTTCAGTCTCTGGGCCTCAGTGTCTTCACTTGTAAACTGGGCATAATACATTGAATTTATGTTATAATTGTGGGAATTAAGTAATGCATGCAAAGTGCTCAGACCAGTGCCTCACATATTATAAGAACTCTGTAATGATGCGTGTATTATTATCACATATTTGTATCCATGTGAAAATATTTGAGAGCTGGGAGGAAGAAATCCTCTAGCTGTAACATATCATGGTAGTGCTGTTTTACCGCTGGAGAGTTTTCCTAGATGTGAGGAACTAGCATTTAATGATACCAAATAATATGCAAATGCATTCAAACATTGAATTTCTGTAGGTAGATGCACATTCCTGTGACCTAGTTTATTTGAATAGCGTGGAATAAAAGTAAGGAGCTTGAAACTTATCTACATTGTTTTAAAGGAGAAAAACCCATAAAATATTTGCTCCTTGAGAAGAATTTAAGCAATTTGGAAATACATACTTACTATATCTTCTTGACTTGAACTCACCCCCAATTGCAAGACTTATTATATATTATTAAGAGTTTTCTGGCAGAAGGGAGCAAACAAAACTTAATTGGATGCATATTTTGATTATATGGTAAATTCTGATTTCATAAATATTAAAATGTGGAGAAGAAGTAACTTTTACTTGAGAAAATACGACATTTAAGAAGAATACCTCATGTATTAGTTTTATTCCCTAAGATAACCTTTATTAACCATCATAATATATTTTCTAAGCTGTTTGTTTGTTTGTTTATTTATTTATTTATTTATTTATTTAGAGTGTGCACGAACAAGGAAGGGGCAGAGAGGGAGGAAGACACAGATTCTGAAGCAGGCTTCAGGCTCTGAGCTGTCGGCCCAGAGCCTAATGTGAGGCTTGAACTTACAAACTGAGAGATCATGACCTGAGCTAAAATTGGACACTTAGCCAACTGAGCCACCCAGACTACCCTAAGGTCTTTAAAATAAGTACATAGTACATACACAGGAACACATGTCTATACACGATTTAACTTTATTTTATAAAAATATGTTAACGTATATGCTATATATGATGTCTGCTTAGAAACACTACATGTATTTAGTATATATAAAAATATGTATCATAAACACCATTCTGCAACCTACAAAAAAATCTGTAACTCATTTTTATCAATGTATCACAGACTTTATCAGTCATATTCATCTACTTAACTGTAAGAACTGTTACTGATTATTGTATATGTGTTTAATTATTGACTTTATTATTCCCTTATTGGTATTGTTTATTAGATCTTAAAGTTTTGTTATCATGGAGTCCTTTGAAAATCTAATTATATCTGTGGGACCTTTTAGCATTCCCAATTTATAGAGACTTTATGGTACCCCTGGAGGTCATCCTTAAACCCTCTCTACCCCACCACTACAGCCAGTTAAGACCCATGGAACTCCCAAACTCAGCAGAAATTGCCTGCGTATGTAATCACACATGCAAACAATAATAAACTGTAAAACACAAAACTTTATGTTGAAATTAAAATACCTTAGTTCTAGATTTTATGATTGCAAAAATTGGAATGCACTCATTGAAAAAGAAAGATGCCATTTATGGGGATTCCTGCTTTGCTGGGTCTGAAGCATGTACTCAGTCTGTGTATTAGTTAATATAAAAACAAACTACCCATGTGAACCAGAAAGCAGTCAGTTTCTTAGTGAATTTCAATTGAGACTTAAAAATCAGAACATAGTCTGATACCCTAGGATTTATCTTCCAACTTTTCTTTTACAATGTGGTGTATTTGAAGGTATTAGAGCCAATAATAGCTAACATTTGCTGAGGACTCAACTTGTTCCAAGCTCGTTATTAAGTACTTTACATGCCTTATCTTAGTTGGTCTCTACAGCATTCCCAGGAGTTGAAGGATTTTATCAACCTAATTTTATAGTTAAGGGAACCTAATTATAGAGACTGAGTGACTTGGCCAAAGTTTTGGAATCAAAAAACAAACCTACTACTGCCATGTCCATGGTTTCCCTCTACCCATTCTATGGATTGGCACTCACTTATTATTGTGGATGATAATGACATTGAGCATATTTTTTGAGATGTAGTTCTCTGGTTATCTGCTGTTCACATGACCTTAACTTTGCAGATCAAAACAAAAATATAAATTTATGTTCTTCCTATTCAGTTCGGAGGCTTGTAAGAGGAATGTTTAGAAAATGGCCATATACGTTTAAGGAATATCAGATCTCCAAACTAACCTTCAAACTAAATTTCTACGTTAGGAAATTGAAGCTTCCGGAAGAGTGTCACCCATTGGGAAGAGACAAGTAGTGGGCACATGGTGGACTGTCCAGAAGACCTGCATAATGTGGCGTATCTCTCACCTTCTGTGGGCCTTAGTGTCCTTCCATAAATTAGCGGGCAGCTATACAACCCGGAACCTACTCACAGTTCTCAAATTAATGTATCCTCCTACCATTATTTCTGTTTTCTTTTGTTTCTTTTTTTTTTTTTAAGTTTATTTATTGATTTTGAGAGAGAGGGACAGCACAGGTGGGGGCAGGGCAGGAAGAAGGGAGAGAGAGAATCCTGAGCAGACAGTGCAGAGCCCAGTGCACCCATTGCAGAGCCCAGTTCGATCTCATGAACTGTGAGATCATGACCTGACCAAAATCAAGAGTCAGATGCTTAATCGACTGAGCTACCCAGGTACTCCTCTTTATTTTTTAACCTATCCTTTTTCTGTAGTTTCTGTCAATTGATCCTTTATAATCATTCTCTATTCTCCTTCTTCCTTTCTTTTATTCTAGATTTGTTGAGGCCTGTATTAGGAATATACCATGCTGGTTTCAGGCTTCCTTTTTTTTTTTTTTTTTTCCTTTCCCCTCTAGCTATTCCCCTTGCCCAGAATGCCCTTCCTGTTCTGTTCTCTCTATTAAAATCCTATCTATTTTTCTAAATCAGCTTAAGTCTAGTAAGGTCAGCTCATTTGAGAGAAATATTTCTGTAGCTTCTGAGACATTGAAAGGAAAAATCTTAGCCTTTGTTGACCTCCCTCCAGGAGCTTGTAGAACACAATTAAGTTCTCAGTACTTCAGAGTTTATTGCTCTCTTGTTTCATTTGTGAATGTCCTTTTACTAAAAAGGTAGCAAAACTTTTAAGGCAGGGACTATGTCTGATGCTTCTATAATTCCCATATATCATGGCTAAAATCCACTACAGTCTTAGTGAAATGTGTATGTGCTACGGTCCGAATGTTTTTGTGCCCACAGTACTCATCTGTTGAAATCCTAACCCCCAAAGGTGCTAGTGTTAGTAGATGGGGCCTTTGGAAGGTGATTCCGTTTTGAGAATAGAATCCTCATGAGTGGGATTCATGCTCTTATAAAAGAGTCTCCAGAGAAATCTCTAGTCCATTCAGCCAGGTGAGGATGCAAGAAATTTGCAGCCTGGAGGAAAGTCCTCACCTGACCTTGCTGGCAGTTCCCTCTCATCTCAGGTGTTACTCCAGCATGTAACCTTATGTGATGTAGGATGAGAATCTATGGCCTCTTCTTGAAGTTTGGAATCTTCCGGGACAGATTGTGACAGAGAAGAACACACTATAGCCATCAAATTTATTGAATATTTCTCATACCAGGCACCGTGTAAATAAGATATAACCATTGTATGCTCTCTCTCTCTGGAAGCTCGCGGCTCAATGGAGGTTACAATAATGGATGGAACAGGGAATTGTCCGAGGGATTCACAGGGTGGTTACACTTGAGCTGGGCCTGGAAGAAGAAGCCAGAGTTTGTTAGGCAGAGAAGGAAGCGAAGGAAAATGTTGGAGCTTAAACTTGTCAAGTTGCCCACAATTCTCTGTATTTCCCCTTTGTCTACTCTCCCGGGGAAGATACCTTTTTTTTTTTTTTTTTTTTTTTTTTTTTTTTTCCTTCTCTTTAGCTAAATCCCTGCTTGTTAAAGTGTGCTCCCAGGGCATCTGCTTGGAATCACCTGGGGTGCTTGTGAAAATGCAGAGTCTCAGGCTCCATCCCAGAGGTGCTGAAATAGAATCAGTAGGGCTTGGGTACAGGCATTTATGTTTGTAATAGGCAGAGCCTCAGCGATGCTGAGAAATTTATGCTAATTCCATTTTTTGAAGCTCCTAGCATATGATATTGGAGAAATGCCACAGTAGGAGGAGCAAATCTCTGACTTTTAATATGGTTACATTTAGTGAATTATTTTAACATAGGTTCAAAATAGAACGACTGTATGTATAATCTCACTTGGTGATAGCGCAGAGTTAACATCTGGGACCCTGGGACAAACAACACTCCAAGCCCCTGCCCGCTACTCCATTGTCTGCCCCCTCTCCCCCACCATTTACAACTTCCTTGGGGGCATCTTACACGGTTTGCCAGGTGCTAGTCTCCATACCCACATTTGGATTTGCTGTGTGGTTGTCTGACCTCAGTCTACAGAGGAAACTGAGGCTCAGAAAGTTCAGCAAGTGAGAGATACATCTGTATCTGTCTTCATATTTCTATCTTTCTATCATATACACACATTAATAAGATCACATTTTTATGACTGAAAGGATCTTTGAGATCACATGTCCATTTGCTCATTTTCCAAATGAGAAGAGCATGCTGAGGATACAGTATGCCACTAATAAACACTTCCTGAATTGGAAACTGCACTTCTGCAGGTGCTTAATAAGCCTCATCTCTGTAGGACTGATTATAAATGGAACAGCCTCCCAGAATGTTTCTCACAGTTTAGGTTACCAGTTCTCCTTGTTACAAACACTTCAGACTGTTTGTAGCAGAATCATTTCTGCTCGACACCTGTCAGATGGTGGTGTGAGGTGATAGAGCCCAGGTACTCTTCAATGGAGCCAAATTCTCCTAAGTAGGTGTCGTTAGCTCTCTTTAGTGAAGAGAGTGGTCTTATCTGTCATAAATGAACAGCACAGAGTCAAAGTTGGGAGTTTTGCAATGTTTATACTGTACTTCTTCACTTTTTATTAAACTCTGATTTGGTCTATATTGCATTCTAATAAGTCATGTCTACTTTTTATCCCCTGGTGAGATTTTCTTGCTCCTACCTCTAGAAGAGTGGCCAGTGCCCTAGCAGACATTTGGCCTTGCCTGGAGACATTTTTGGTTGTCTTAATGGAGGTGGGTTGTCTTAATGGAGTGGGTAGAGGCTCGGAATGCTGCTTAGTGTCCTACATTGTATAGGACAGCCCCCAGTGACAAAGCATAATCCAACATTAGATGTCAATAGTGCCAAAGTTGAGAAATCCCATTCTAGAACGAGCGTTCTTAACCTGGGGGTGCTGACAGTCTGGGAGTCTACGGGTGCCACAATTACACTAAATATTTTACTCAGAATATCTTTATATGCTAAAAACAGATAACATTTAGAAATCTCATTATGGATACAAAACACTTGCCAAATTAGGGTGTGTTCTCGTCACAATCTGTAGCCTATATAGCTAAAAAACCTGTAAGAAATTCAAAATCTGCATAAAGCTTAAGGAATTTATGGACCCCTGACATTTTTTTTTGCAAAACTCTGTGTGTGTGTGTATACACTATTTGCAGGAGAAGGTCTATGATTCCCATCAAATTATCAACCCTCAAAGATGACAACTGTCAATGCTTCTGTCCCTGTCATTTTTCATCTCAAGAATGTTTTCTCCATTGCTTTTTCCTAACCATGCCTCTTACCTTCATTGAAAACTTATTTCATATGGCTCTGTAAATGTGTCCAGATGAGGAGGATAAGTGTTTGCCCTGAGATACTGGGGACATGCCAGACCTAATTATCAATAACAGCCCCTTTCACTCTCAGATATATCAGATCTGGGTTTGGATGGTAAGTTAATAAGGCTGCTAGTCAGAGGCATTGCATCCATCTCAAGTCTCTCCGTGATTTTAGGAATCCCTCACTGCGGAGGCATAAACTGTATGTTTAAAAAATCATGAGTGAAAAATACACAAATATACAGAACCCCTTCATTGCTGACTATCACCTCAGGCTATGTAATCCTTTTGGGGTATAGGAGGAGGAAAGACTCTATGACAAGTGCCACAATTACACTAAATATTTTACTCAGAATATCTTTATATACTAAAAACAGATAACATTTAGAAATCTCATTATGGATACAAAACACTTGCCATATTAGGGTGTGTTCTCATCACAATCTGTGGCCTATATAGCTAAAAAACCTGTAAGATATTCAAAATCTGCATAAAGCTTTAGTCCCAGGAGAGGCAAATTTTATATAATTTGTTCTTGTTAGGAGGCTAGTATTGTGTGTGTGTGTGTGTGTGTGTGTGTGTGTGTGTGTGTTTATGTGTGTGTATTACATGTTTGTCTAGAAATTGCTTCTGGGAAAGTCACTTAACATCTTTCTGGATTCAAGAAAATAATTGTAAGATGAGGGAGTTGGAGTAAATTTTCTCTAAAATCATTTCCAGTCTAAGGTTCCATGTCTGTTCATTTACTTACTTACTCTTTCATTCATTCCTTATTCACTCATTCATCTCTCTAAAGAAATTGGACACTTGCTGTCAGCTAGGTCCTGTGCATGGCCCTACAGGTGCAGACACAAGAATTGAAATTTTAGACCCAGTAGGGAAAGAGGATAGTCTGTACCCAGGGTACTATGGGAGTGTGCAGGTGAGTTCCCTACTATACCTAGGGAAGTGGGGAAAGGTGATGCATACAAGGAGAGGAAAATGTGTTCTTTTACCATTTGAATATAATTCAGTAATGAATTCCTGTGGGAAGGCGAGAGGTCCTCCACTAGATTATAGACTTCTCTTCGGCAGAAAATCCCCCTTTCCCTTTGAATCTCTCGTGTAAGAGTGCTGAAGGGTGGTGATGAAGGGTACAGGCTTTGCTCATTTAAACAGGGTTTGATCTCAGCTCCAGGACTTACTTACTGTGTCATCTTGGGCAAGAGTTCACTTCCTAATAGCACATTTTCCTCGTCTGTGGAGTGGGAATAATAATAGAATTATCCCTGGTTATTTAATAGTATTAGTTAGTAGCGTTGAAGAAAATGATGTGTATAAAGCATCTGTAAGTAGTCATAAGGAGTTAGTTCTGGGGTGCCTGGGTGGCTCAGTGGGTTAAACTTCTAACTCTTGATTTGGGCTCAGGTCACGATCTCATGGTCTCATGGTTGGTGAGTTTGAGCCCTACGTTGGGCTCTGCCCTGACAGTGCGGAGTCTGCTTGGCATTCCCTCTCTCTCCCTTTCTCTCTGCCCCTCCCTCCCCCTTCCTCTATAAATAAACATTAGAAAAAAAAAGAAGTTTTGGGGCTCCTGGGTGGCTCAGTCAGTTAAGCATCTGACTTTGACTTCGTCTCATGGTTCACGAGTTCGAGCCCCTCATTGGGTTCTGTGCTGACAGCTCAGAGCCTGGAGCCTGCTTTGGATTCTGTATCTCCCTCTCTCTGCCCCTCCCCCACTTGTGTATGTGCTTGCTCTCTCTCTCTCTCTCTCTCAAAAATAAATAAACATTAAAAAAAAAGAAGTTGTCATTATTACCTGGTGTTGAATGTGAGTGTCAGGATTGAATGAGCATGGGCTGTTAGCATCTGGCTGACTTGAGTGCGGAGTCAAGTCCGGCCACTTACTATGTGATACTGGGAAAGGGACTTTTCAGTCCTAGCCTCAGCTTCTTTATCAGTTAAATGAGAATAACACCTATCACACAGAGTTCTTGCAAAGATTGAGAAGACAGTATGTGCAGGGTGATTGGCACTTAGCAATAGTTTTTTTTTTAATATGAAATTTATTGTCAAATTGGCTTCCATACAACACCCAGTGCTCATCCCAATAGGTGCCCTCCTCAGTACCCATCACCCACCCCCTCATCAACCCTCAAACTGAGCAATAGTTTTTGTTTTTTTAAGAAATGTTCTCTCTTTTCTTAATCCATTCTTTAATTTACATTGCTCCTTAACTGAAAACTTCTATAAAGACCCTCTTTCACTCATTTACTTATTTTTTTAAAATGTTTATTGTGTATTGAATTGAATCCAGTCCTCAAGACCAGGGAGGATGGCACCCATATTTTATCTGATTTATCCCTTCACCCTCCTTCTGTGGTATGGCCCCTGTGGTAATAGCTTTAGCCCTGTATCTCTGCACACATATTCTCTGCCCTTGCCTCTTCCTACTCCTTTGTGCTAGGCTCTTCCCTCCCACATGAATACTTGACAAGTCAGCACAATCTCTGCTCCAGGAGCATTGGGACAAACTGGAAAGGAGCAAGTTTTCAGAAAACAGCCACCTCTGGAGAGGCTGTGTGGCCAAGAGTAGGACGGCATGTGCTGAGGTGTCTACTTGCATTTCATTCTCACCTCCTGTGTGCACACCAGGGTCTGTACCTGGGTAGCACCTCTCAGAGATCATCAGTAACTGTTGAGAAAGCCACCTTCTTGTCCTTTGTCTTCTGCCTCCTTGAATCTCTTCCTGGGCATGAATTCCCTTCATTTGAATTATGTGTAGTAACCCAGGTATAGTACAGCTTGATGGGCTTTATTTAGTTTGGTGGTACATGGTTTTTTCATGCAACTCATATTTTTTGTGTGTGTGAAATCTAGCCCTATATTTAAAAGAAAAAAATTAAAAAAGGTCTTTTAGATGATTGGATTGTTAAACCCTTTATTCTAAGATACTTGATTCCCTATGGTCACTTTTGGAACCAAAATAGTATCCTAAGACCATAAACAACAAATGAATGATCCAAAACAAGTCTAAGCCTCTTTCCTGCTTTTGAATCCGGGCATTTTGGGTGCAGTGATGATATGTAGGTAAGGCTGTGGTGGCACTTTTAAGCTTATGCACCTGCAATTCTTGAATCTAAGCCACTGCTGCTGAGTTTTCATCAAAAAGGACACACTAAAAAGGAGGGTTAGGAACAGATTTTTACTTTTCATTTTTATTTCTCTCTGCCCTAGTGAGTGTGCTTGGACGAGATTGAGAACTGGTGGCAAACACCAAATGTACATTGTAGCCCATTGGCTTCCAGAATGCCAGGCAGAGCAATGCTTATGACTGTAGAGATGACCAACAGGAAGTGCAGCAAATGGCATTTTATTGTGCTAGGCTCTGAAAAATAAAGAAGCACTTATTAATATGTAACTACACAGTCATTACATATTTATGCTCTATAGAATATGCAATTAGAGCTACCCTGACTGTATAATTTATCATTGGTAGACATAGTTAAGACTGTTCAGATAACCATGTACTGTAATTATGTAGTAATTGCTATTCTTTGAGTAAAAGTAGTAACCAGTAAAGTGAAAACTGTCAAGTAATTGCTTTATAATTATTTGCGGGAAGGAATTGTTCCAAGTAAAACAACTGGAGATAAACAGATGAATCTTTCATTTGATAGGCAATGCTAGCCAGCTATCAGAAGCCCTGCAGTCATCTCAAGAGAAATGCCATGGTATTTTGATTTATTATTTATTTATTTTTACCTTAAGCAATCTGGGCAGCATGGTCTCCTTAGAACGCATCCAACTTATGGCTCTTTTAGTGGCTGTCATTAGCAGCAGCTTTCAAAACTGGGTGCAAGTTAATTTGTGAGCAGAGTAAACCTCTTTTTTTTTTTTCCTGCATCTCCCTTATTTGCTTCCTTGATGAAAAGTTGTCATTACCACAAACATGGCAGTGAGGTCACCAGTCCTAGGAGCATTTCCATTTGCTATTTTTAACGGTAACTGGGACAGCTCTTTTTGTACCCCAATTTCCGTGTTGTGAGAGCGTTTAAAAGATTCCTCTTGGAGACATTTTGATATGCTATAGCTACTCATTTATTTGGTGCTGGAGGGAGTGGGGAAGAGAAAGATAATGTACTCAAGCCACTCATCTAGATTGTCTTATGCTCTATAAAGGTGCACTTTATTTATTTAATATTTACTTATTTTTTTAATCATGACTTCTGACTAGATCAATAGGGAGCTTTTTGTTTGTCTAGTTGGCGGGGGCAGGGGAGGGGGGAGACAGTTGTAAACTAATTAAGTCCATGCCAGATAAACATTTCTTTTCCCACTTGTTTCCTGTTCCCATTTGAAATTCGGGTAACACAAATTGCATGCATCTTCAGGAACAAAACCGATAAGGATCAATACTCTTTGTTACTTGCTTGAGGTTACTCTAACCTGTTAAATTTCCCTGAAAAATCCTTGTGTTGCAGGTAATGTAAAATGCAGAGGGATGTGAGTACCAATCAAACTGTGTAGTTTCTCAGGATATAAATGAATGTGTTCATCTGCACCCAGTTACAATCAATGGGCAACCCAGTAAAGGATTAGAGTCTGTATAGCAGGTGAGGGTATAGTAGACAACTTATTTTTTGAAGTTTATTTATTTTCTATGTGTTACAAAGGCAAAAGCATATCTATATATAGTATACCAAGTTGAAACAACTCTCAGATTTACTGTTAAGTAAAAAATACTGGTGAAGAAATGCATGAATATTATCCTGCCACTGGTATAAAATTAATTGGCTATTGATCTGTGATTGTTGATACACACATTATTGTTAGAAGGCTACTCAATATGCTGGTGACAAAGTTTGACTTTGGGAGGAATGATGGGATTGGGATTGGAAGGAAGTATACTTTTACATTAGCATATTTTTTACATACGCATGTTTTACCTACTCAAAATCTATATGTACATACACATATATATTTACATGGATTAGAAAAGAACCTGATACTAATAAATGCTCAGTGAAGATTAGCTTGTATTGCTTTTATAAGTAGTCATATAAAAGCTAGCTCATGGCTGAAACTGTGCTAACACACACATCTGAGTACCCTGTCAAAGACTTCACTACTGCTCAGAAAACTCACCTTCGGGGTCTCATTGAACTGCAGATCCCAGAGCAGAGTGCAAGAATATCAGACGGCCAGACTACAGTTTTTGTGCCAGACATTACTTATGCAAGGCTTCTGTCCCCTGACATCCCTAGCTATCATTATCTGCTGGAAATGGAGCACGTGGTTTTCAGATGTTTCTGTAAATTCCAGTAACTTTTCCAAGACAGTGAATTGGAAGAGTAAGGAATTTGGAGTTCTAATACCTGGAATAAAGACTCAGCTTCACTTGTGGGCAATTGATGCGCCTTCAAGATGCTGCTGTACCTGTGGCCCTTGTCTGAGGGAAGAGCCTGAAGGAAGTCTTTTTAGTATAACCTCAGGTGTCCACAATGTGTATCCCGAAGGAAATCAGCCCAGCTACCCTAGTCACAAGTGACTGCACAGAATGCGAACCAGCAGTGGCCACATGTGGCCTGGCTACAAAGTAGGCCTGTCACCTGAAGGCCTGTTACCCAGCACAAGTTTCTTGCCTGATCAGATGGACAGTGGCAGTCAGATCCAATCAGATCCTCACTTGCAAGGAGGTTTGATTGCTCAGAAAATACATACAAAGAGTGGGTCTTTTGAGTTCTGGCTATATTGTGCAGAATGCTGAGAAAGCTCTTGAGCCATGTTCGCCCAGCTCACGGGCTCTGCCTCTCTGAGAGTTGTCCCTCCATACACTCACACACACATTTGGGCCTGGCAGCAATATCCACCCTGCATGACTTTGCCCCTCTGGGTATAGATGGACAACTAGTTAAACTGTCCCTGCCATATTTAGAATCCAAACCTAGAATCCCTTGTCAAGTTGGGCACTTGAACTACAGTCAGGTAAATTCTGGATTTGGGGGAAAGGGTGGGAAGTGTAGTACTGTTAAAGTAGGCAGATTTGGAGACGCCTGAGTGGTTCAGTCAGTTAAGTATCCAACACTTGATTTTGGCTCAGGTCGTGATCTCACGGTTCATGAGTTTAAGCCCCATATCAGACTCTGTGCTGACAGGTGGAGCTTGCTTGGGATTTTGTGTTGCTCCCTCTCTCTCTGCCCCTCCTCACCTCCCATGTGCGTGTGCATGCTTTCTCTCTGGCTCTCTTTCTTTCAAAATAAATAAATAAGCACTTAAAAAACAAAAGAAGGCAGGGGCACCTGGGTGGCTCTGTCGGTTGGGTATCCAACCTCAGTTCAGGTCATGATCTCGAGGTTTGTGGGTTCAAGGCCTGCGTCGGGATCTGTGTTGACAGCTCAGAGCCTGGGGCCTGCTTCAGATTCTGTGTCTCCCTCTCTCTCTGCCCTTCCCCCACTTGTGCTCTTTCTTTTTCTGTCTCTTTCTCTGTCTCTCAAAAATAAATAAACGTTAAAAAAATTAAAAAAAAAAAAAGAGGGCAGATTTGCCAAGACTAAGGAATTAATAGGTATGCAAAGGTGAGTGGCCACATAGGAGTGGCTGCGTGGATTTCTGAGGCTTTCTTGTCTCTGGTTCTAGTCTTTGGTTACAGGCTATGTGATATCCTTTTGTGCCCTTAATATTAAGTTCTTAAAACATTTTCCTCTTTTTTGTTTATGCTTTTTCAAGGGGATTCCCACTGCTTGAAATCAGGAGAGCCATGACTGAGAAGTCTGGCTTTCTGTGATGGACGCTGCCATGCATCACTCCCAGAAGTTCTGAGACCCAGAGTAACCTTGTGTGCCCCCAGGGAGGCCACAGCCTATAGCCTCAGTGTTCTTGCCATAAATCCCCGTTGAGGAAAGTAATCTGTGTCTTTTTCACCACACCCTGGAATCCTTTCAAGTCCTAAACTCTTCTAATACATTTTAATATCTGTATCATGGGAATAATGATGCTACCTCCCCTACTCAGGAGCTATTGTAAAGACCAAAGTTAGAGAGTATTATTATGTTTTTTTAATCTCTATGCCTTATAGGCAGTCATGGTAAATAGACTATGCACCTATGTATAGCCAGCCTGTGACTAGTAATTAACCAGGAATAATTATGATGGTAGAATTTTGGCCCCCATGACCTTTGCATTTGATGTTACACTCATACATACATTATGTTACATGGCAAAGGGAATTTGCACTGACTGGCCTTCAACTTACTAATCAGTTGCCCTTAAAATAAGGAGATTATTATGGATTGTCCCGGAAAATTACATGAATCCTTAAACGTAGACGAGAAAGGCAGAGGCCGGGCTCTGAGAAGGACTCTGTGCAGCACTGTGACTGCCTGGAGCAGGACAGGGGAGAAGGAGTGCAGGTGTCATCTAGGAGCAATGTGGCCCCAGCTCACAGCCAGAAAGGAAATGGGGACTTCAGAGCTACAGTCACAGGGACCTGGATATTCTGCCAACCAGCAGAATGAGCTCGGGAGTGGCTTCTCCCCAGGAAACTGCATATGGGAACCCAGTGCTGTCAGTACTTTGATCAGAGTAAGACTCTGAGCAAAGAATGTAGTTGAGTCATGCTGTGCCTAGACTTCTGACCTGTGCAAACTGTGAGCTAATGAGAGGCTGTTGTTCCAAGTTACCATGTTTCTGGCAATTACTTAGGGCAGTGGTAGCTGCTGCACCAGTGCTAAGGGCTTTCCAGGCCTTCCACCAGAGTCATCTAGGGGCCCTAGGAAGGAGAGACTCTTGAGTCTGTCAGTTACAAATGAAGAAATTACGGCTCACAGAGGTTAAGTAACTGCTTTAAAGTAATAGAGTTCAGTAATTGGCAGATAGGATTTGAACCGAGGCGTACCTGCAGGAGGCGCAAACCCAAGTTGTTCCCAAAGTGGGATGTGAAATTTTGGCCATCTGGAATTGAGAGCTTGCCCCATCATCCTGGAAGATACAGTGAGAACCACTGCTTGGACTGTTAGGCCAAGTATACAGCTCATACTGCCTCGTCTCTGCTTGCTTGTCAGGGAGAGAAAAGGAGCCAGACAGCAGCTGTGCATTTGCAGGACGTGGCCCGGCTGCCCCACAGGGCCCATTTAGCCTCAGTCAGTCCACGGCAGGAGCTCATCTGGGGCCCAGCTCCCACCCTGCTTGGCAACCTGAGCACCGTGTCAGAGTCAAGCCTCCGAAGCATGAAATGGGGTTTTGTGCTGAAGCCTGAGAGACACGGTGCATGGAGTTTGGTTGGGCTATTTCCCCCCTACTGTTTGTTTTTAAAGATGAAATAAGGGCAGGCATGAAAAAGGTCTCTCGGGTCCTCTGTATGATATGGCAGCGGGTGGTGCAGGCGGGAATACAAATCAAGGGGAGATAGGGCAGTCCTCGAATCCCAGCAGTACTCAACACTCGATATGCAGCGGTCATTCGTGTTGTTACTGCCATGCCATTATGATACGGTTATTTCAGGGGCAGCGAGAAAAGCTGTCTGCCTCCAAAGTGTCTAAAGTCACAATTAAGGGATCTTTCCATTCCTTTGGTTTCAGATTAATGTCCTATAATATGTTTTCTTACCTTTGTGACCCATTCCTTGACACCTCCAAAATGCACATGGTTGTAAGAAAATAGCAAGCAGCTTGAAAGATGTTAGGAGTTTTCATTTGATCCAAATCTAATACCGCTGGTAAAAGGTATTTGTTATTCATACTGTAATAAAGCATTGTGCACATATAAAATTCATACCACTAGGGACACATGACCTAATTTAGGTGATTCACAGATGAACATGTGATTTTCATTGTTGTGTGTTTTTAATACGAGTTATGAGAACACATACACACCATGTTAAGTGCATGATTTCTAACAAGGCTAAAGTTGGTAGCAGGTAAAAATAGTGTGTCTATTGAAAGGAAACTATTCAATAGATAATTATATAAATTATATATGGGGAGTACAAAGATAGGGAGATATTATGAAGGCAGTTTGTGGCAGATGGAATCTCTGCTTTAGTGTGACTTCTCAGTTCATCAGGTTAGTGGCAAAGAGGGCATTAAGAGAAGATAGAAGACATCCCAGTCCCCTGGGGATTAAGATGAGGATAGGGTGGAGGTTTCAAGGCTGCCAGGAGTCACAGTGGAGGATATAAAAAGCCCCTTACAGAGAGGTTTAAGGTCATTCATGCCTGATGTGGGAGCCTTCAAATTTTCTCTGAGTTCTATCAGCCTGAAGGAAAAATGAGTGTGATTCTTACTGGCCTGAGAGAGTGACGATGGCTTCCAGAATTGCTTTACCTGCAAACAGGCTCTGCACTAGGAGATTCGTTTATTTATTTAGCGGTAGCACAATTTACTTTGGCTCCATTTGATAGAACAATAGTCTTCACAGTATCTTGGTGCCAGGAGGGACCTGACCTACCTCATCAGTTTACAGACAAGAAACCTGGAACATGGACAAGTAAGTGATTTCTCTAGGGTCTCACAGAGAACTGATGTTAAAGCTCGGACCACTGTGCGTATCTTGTGATGCCTCCCCAAATGTACTTACCCTGATGCTGACGTTGTCACAGGCAGGAAAGGAATTAAACCTCGGACCCTGGCTTAATATTTGGTAGAGAACAAACTCAGACGAGGGTTCCAATCCACGGCGTCTTTTCTGCCAGTCTCCTGCTTTAGCTTTAATGCACCCCCTTATGGGGTATCTGGGTGGCTCAGTCAGTTAAGCGTCTGACTTTGTCTCAGGTTATGATCTCGTGGATGGTGAGTTCGAGCCCCACATTGGGATCTACACTGACAGCATGGAGCCTGCTTGGAGTTTTCTCTCCCTTTCTCTCTGCTCTTCTCTGCTCTTCCCACACTCTGGCTCTCTTTTTGTCTCAAAAACAAATAAATTTTAATGCTTCCCCCTCTTTTTTTTTTTTTTTTTTTAAGCAGGCTTCATGCCCAGCACAGAGCCCAATGCAGGACTTAACTCATGACCCTGACGTCAAAGACCTGAGCTGAGATCATGAGCTGGATGCTTAACTGAGTCACCCAGGTGCCCCAGTGCTGTCCCCTCCTATGTTCCATCACCTAGTCTTAAGGACCATCGTAACATGCTACAGATTTAAAATTTTTAAATAGTTGAAATGCCACTCAGAGAATGTGCTCAGAGAGCAGTCACCTGGTCTCCCTGAAACCCCCTTAGTTGTATTTCTGCCTTTCTCCCCTAGTAAAACTTTCTTTAAAGGCTATTTGATGTCATATCTGGTAGGAGGTTTTAAAAACTCCATGAGCCAAGGAGTCTGACTTAGTGTTGCCTGAGTCCTGTGGGAAATAACATTCTTCCTGCTATACTTCCCCCCACACCTGCCTTTCCCATATGGAAGCAGCTTGGGATTCTGTAGCTTGTAGGAGCAGTTGTTTATAAAGGACAGAATCTGCTACTAATCCTTAGGCATCTATTTGGAGAATAGGTATCACGCAGATTCTTATGGGAATATAAATTGTATTTATAAGGCAATAAAGATCGAAGGTGAGCTGGATATGACCTGTAACAACTCCCTTGCTCACTGGCATTACCTCCATTAGACTTGAGAAACAAATATCTTTTCAAGAAAATACAAATGCTGCTGAAAAACTATAGAGGATCCCACTATTCCATCAGCCATCCATCACAGTCCTAATGATAAAAATGAGACAGTCCTTTTCCTGATGGATGCCATCATTTGGGGAAAAAAGAGAATTCTACTAGTTTCTTCTCTGGTTCTGACTAACCCTGTCCTTTCCCTCCCTTTTGTTTGGTCATATGAGCTTCTTGGTTCTCCCTTTGGGGTGCAAGACACTTTGGAGTGGTTTTTGACAACTACAACCCAAATTCCTGCTTCACTCTGCTTTGACAAGCTGGGTGTACCAGACTCATATTACTCTTCCCTTTACCCAAATTTTCTGTATCGCACTATGGTTTTAGTCTTCTGAAGTGTTTCTGGAAATTTTTTTTTTCAACCATAAGTCTGAAATAACAATCTCGTTGGTAGGGCAAAATGGAAATTGTCCCTGTTTGCTCATTTCTGCTGTGACTGAAAGGCATGTATTTCAAGACTCTTGGGATCTGAGAGTCAAGCACTACATTTCTGTGCAGTTTTGTCCAAATGACAGCCTCTCGGGCCTTGTGTTTCTCTTTTGTAAGATGAGGATCTATTATCTGCTTCTTCTTCATATCTACCAGGGAAGGTTTCTGAATGTTCCTTGTTCCTGGGCAGCAAGCACAACAACCAGAGACTGCTGATTCTATATATGTCACCAAGCAGTTAGCAAACTCTGCTGGAATTAAACACATTCTCTTTAATTCAGGTTCCATGGCATTGATGTTTGTGGAAAAGCTCCCAGGAAGTTAATAATGTGGTGAGGAATTGAAATTCACCTTGGAGGCTGTCTTCTTAATTTAGATTTAAGAAATAGTTGATCAAAACCATTGCTCTTCTTTTTTACTGTCATGCCATTTATGGGATAGCTGCTAGGCAGGAGCCACAACTTACTGTTAATGAATAATTAACACACTACTTAATAACACCAAACCTCCCCTTCCTCTCCTCCCACTAGCTGTCAGTGGATTCTCGCCTTATGCTCTGTTTAATAACATCCCTTCTCACTTTCTCACCCCATTTTCAACACAAGAAGGAATAAAGGACAGTGGATTGGACACATCTGTCTCATTGAGGGGTTAAGAATTAGGCCAGAGTCATACGTGTTGGACAGTAACGGGAAAGGTCAGGAGGTTGCTCTCTCCCTCCCTCCCTCCTTCCCTCCCTCCCTCCCTCCCTAAATAGAGGTCATTGTCCTAGAGTCAGAATGTCTCAGCTTCTATGCAAGTTCTAAGTAGGTAAATTTGGGAAATTCATTTAACCCCATTTGTGCTTTAGTTTTCCTTACCTAAAAAATGCAAATAATAGTATTAACCTATGTGATAGGATTTTTGTAAGGATTCATTTGGAAAATGTTACACATTGCCTTCTATAGAATGAGCCTCCAATAACTGTTAGCTGTGGGGGTGCCTGGGTGGCTCAGTTGGTTAAGTGTCCATCTCTTGATTTCAGCTCAGGTCATGATCTCATAATTCGTGGGATTGAGCCCCGTGTCAGGCTCCATGCTGTGGGCACAGAGTCTGCTTGGAATTCTCTCTCTCTCCCTCTCTTTCTGCTCCTTCCCCTGCTCACACACACACTCTCTCTCAAAATAAATAAATAAACAGTAAAAAAAAAAATGGTAGCTGTTCATTCATTTATTTATGAATTCATTTGGCAACCATTTACTAATTGCCTATTTGTGCCAGACACTTCGCTATGTGCTGAGGGATACATAAATAAATAGAACACAGTGGTTTTAGGAGTTCATAGGTTGGATGGGGGTGTGGCTGCAGATTCCATAGTTAATTACAGCATAATGGCAGATACTCTAGACTATAGCTACAGCTGTGGTATGTTACAAGGTACTGGTAAGTTGAGTTTAGGGACCAAGGGGCCTAACTCAGGTGACAGAGGAGGCAATATCTGTGTCAAAACTTGAAGGGTGAAGGGGTATTACCGGATAGACCAAGTGGGTATAGCAGGTAAAGAAACTGCACGTTTAAAGGCATGGCAGTGGAAGAAGTTCTGTGTTGTTGTAAGAATTATATCCAAGAGGTCTGGGTGGGGGATAGTAATAAAAAGACAGAAAGATTGGAAGTACCAGGTCATGAAAATCTTTGCCAGACCATTTGGGAGCTCTTACGCCAGAATACATAGCCTGTGAAGATCTATAAGGAGGCAATGACTTTATTTACTCATTCATTCATTCATTCATTCGTTCATGCCTCTGAGGAGGCAAGTCGGGTGAATACCATTTATAGTCAATGAGCCCAGCTAGAAGGGTATTACTTTACTTTGGGGAAGAAATTATCAAGTGACCTGGTCTAAATTTACTAATAATAGTGAGAATGGAGGTCAAGGAATAGATTCAAGAAAAACTTAGGGGATAGAATGGGAGAATTTGGTGAATGCTGGGATGTGGGATACAGGGGATTAAAAACAGTGCTGATGCTCTGGCTCAGGCAACTGGGGAGGTGGTGGTATCATGAAACACCATATGGAAAAACGGGATAGAACTGGGTCAGGGAGAAGATGGAGGTTCCTGTATTAAATTCTGTGGTACGCCTGACTTGTGTTTGCCTTCATTTCCCCCATAAAATACATTGGTGTTGCTTTTGGTAGTGCCATGGTAGAGACAGAAGGACCTTGACACGTAGGTGCTAGAAGAGTCCACGACAGTGCTGGCAGGTACATCAGTCATGGAAAACCATGAGCTATGTTAAGTCTTTGTGGGTAAATAAAACCTGTCTTTTGTCCAAGATAGAAAAACCTCCCTGCATATTCAGGTTGTTAAAATAATAAAACCATATTGTAAAAAGAAACATGAACCAATACAGAACTGAAGAAAAGGAAGGTTATCCTATATTTCTACCCTTTAGAGACAGCCATGCTGGCCAATTGGGTGTGTATCCTTCCAAGATGTTTGAGAGATACCTCAATTCCTGTAGTATGCTGCTGCCTATTATCTTTTACATGGTATATCATCTCTATCAGCATAGAGGTCAACATCTGTAGATGGTTCTTATTCTTTTTAATGGATGTTTGAAATCCCATCTTCCTGTTTGATTTGTATATGGGAAAATATAATTGGTAAAAAAAGATTAGTTAGCCCATGTGATACCATTGCTAATTAGGAGGATACATGTATTAGTTTTATATTGCTGCTGTAACAAATAACCACATGCTTTGTGGTTTAAAACAGCACACATTTATTTCCTTACAGTTCTCTAATCAGGTGGCCTTTGGCTCCTGGCTGTCTCATTCCAATGACCATGTCAGTCATTAAATCACATTCTCCCTCTTGCTTTCTTCTTATGTGGATCTTTATTATTACATTTGGGGCCCACATGGGTCATTCAAGAGAATCTTCCCATCTCAAGATCTTTAACTTAATGACAACTGGCAAGTCCCTTTTTGCCCTGTGAAGTAACATATCTACTGGTTTCAGAGATTAGGATGCGGACATCTTTGGAGGGGCATTTAGTCAGTCTTCCAAGTGACAATTTTCTCAAAAATGAAATGCTGGACTTCCAGTAAGAAGTGTTTGAGATTCAAAGCATCATGAAAAATCAGGACTTGATGCTTTGAAGATGACCATGAATGATGCCTCATGCATTCTAGTAGGTGTGCTGGGACATAGGAGAAATTATGAAATAATTTCAGCTTCTGAAGACATTAAAATCTAGCATTTTGGGGGGAAGGTGAGGCTAAGATTGGATAGCAAGGTTAATATTTGACATGATAGAAAAATTGTCAAGATGAAATAGCATCTTCTGCTAAATGCTGTGGTGCAGATGAAATGGAAGGCAGAAAGCAAAATAATTCCGATTTTTCCATACATCCAAATTCTTTCACTGGCATGAGATTCCACACCATAACTTCCAGATTTTTCATTTCTTTGCTACTAGAAGTGAGTTTGGCCATGTGTGGTAAAAAGGAAAGCAAGGAGGTATTGGATGATAACTCCTTTCACTCTTCTTTCTTTCAGTGGCCTGCAGCCAGCCTTGTGGTCTCTATGCTCTCCCAACAAACAAAATAGCACCTTGTTTTGTTTTTTTTTTTTGTTGTTGTTGGTTTGTTTGTTTTCCTGATAAAGTTCAACTCAGCTAAGGTGAATGATATGCCTGTAGCCCTCATTACCACAATCTTCTGTGCTGCTTTCCACTGGGGACAGGTTTATTTTTACTCTACTTTCTTAGCTTCTACCCAAGAATAAAACAAAACAAAAAAAAACATGTAAAGCCTCCTTCTCAGGGGTTTTCACTTTGGGACTGCTGTCCTCTCCTGGTCCGCATGGATTTCTATTTCATTCCCCAGCAATAATGCATCTATCGTAATGCCTTTTAGGTCCGTTGTATAGCAAACTTCATTGCATTGCAGCTTTGTTCCTGATGACAGCATTGGCTTCATCGACATGGGCTAGCTATGATCTTCTTAGGAAGGGCTTTCATTCAGAATCTCTTCTACTTCTTGTGATCTCATTTCTTCTGTTTATGGTATTCTTTGCCTAGCTCTTTAGGGGGAGAGAGATCCTAGAGAACAGTGCCAAATCTCTTGGTTAGGATCCTGAAATGGTTGGAATAGCACACGATCTCTGGCAAGTATCTTACCTTCTTGATACCTACACCAGCCTGCTCACAGTCTCTTCCAAAGTATACTTCCTTTTTTCTTTTCATTACAATAGAATTTCACCTGATTCACTGGAGTCTACAGTTGCATATGCATTTCTCTGCAGAAAAGTGTGGAAATGCAACCTAATTCTCACCCATGATATGTAAGCACATGTAACAAAAAGCTACTTACTTAAAAGCAAAATGCTTGACCTGGACTCCGTGTCTTTCTCTCTTCCACTGATCGGGGACGTGGATGTGACAGTGCCATGCTGGTCTGCGGAAGAGGCAACGTCCCAGGTGATGGTGGAACCACCAGATGGGTAGAACCTAGGTACCAGAAAGGCTTATGTGGTAGAACTACCCCCACTGTGGTGTGAGAGGAAGAAGGTTCTTACTTCCTCAGTTGTATTTGCTAATCTTCTTGTTACCAAGAACTTTGCCTTAGTGTTCCCATCTGAAAACAGAGAAGTGGAACCCCAAGATGTGCTTTCTAGGGCCCATACTGGAGGATTGCCACATCAAGGCTTTTTCTCCACTAAACCTTCTTCATTCTGACTCATTTCTACTTTTTTTTTTTCTCCTCTTGTTATAAATTCTTTGGGACATCTGGATCCCAGTACTCTTCTTTTCATTATGATTTAGCTTCTTGCTGATACATATTATTTTATAGCATCTGTAGAAAGTGGACTAGAGCACTATAGAAAGTGCAGGTTTTTTTTTTTTATCAAAAAGAGGTATACTGGATACATGTGTAATGATATGGGCAAAATGTTATAATCTTGGTCTAGCGATTCCTTTATAGAAAGATATAGGCTTTACTGAGAAAATGTTTTGATGAGACATCCACAGGGGAGAAATGAGCCACTGGGTCCCACGCTCGAGATTGGCACCCAGGTGTGATTCAGAAGAATGATGCTCCCCTGTACAATAAAGCAGTGAGAGTCAGAAGGAGAGGGTTGTGATTTACACAAGGAGAGAACAGGATAGGATGAGTTAAGGAGCCTGATTTACAAGAGTAGCCAGGGATTCTTGAGAGAGGAATCATGTATTAGTTGATATCTTTCCAAATGAAATGATGGTGGAGTAGGATATGGATCCTTCCTGCGAGGCCAACTTTTTCAGTTAGAAATGTCCTGCAATATTCTTCCTCTGTTTGGTTTTCTGGTAGAAGCCTGTAAGGATGGGGAGATGATGAAGTTCATAAACTAGGAAGCACCATCTCGCTGGCTGTTGTCACTAACAAAATAAAGCTGAGACGTACGGTGTGGCCACCATACTGAGCTCTTTGCACCATCTGTAAACAAGCAGCCATTTAAGTTCCCAGAATAAATCCAGCAGAATATCCTTTATTGGAGACCTGGGTGCATATACCTGCCCATGCACATTTGGGATGATATTAGATGAAGTGGTGAAGTTTGGACAGTGGTTTCTGTCCTTTATGCAGCTCATTTCCTCCCCCTCCTGCTCCTATAGGCCTGTAATTGTAGCTCTGGGTGTTGGCCCTCCTTCAAGAGCCTTTCTCTGTTTGTGAGAAACATCCACTATTGAACTTCTCTCCTTTTTACTTTCCCCTGGGGTTCCTCGATCATCTTAACTCTAACATCCTCAAATTAAGTGTTTCTGGAGACCTGGGGGATAACAGACAAGTGTCAAGTGGCTGGGTGTTAGACTGTAAGAAATGGTCAAGACTGTGGCAATCTTTTGAATTTATATCCTGGCTAAAGGGGACAGCTGATACTAAACACTAGCTGATTGTTACCAGGCAAGTATTTGGCTACTGTAGCCAGATACTCTGATTTTCAACAGAATATGGAAATTAGGAACTTTATGTGATCCTTATTAATTTTATTGCATTGCATAAATTTAAAAAAAAAATGTATCTCTGGGACCAGAGTTAGTCCGTATCATCGGTTTATGCCCTTGGTTTAACCCTTTCTTCTCTAAACTTTACCTAACCTGCTGCACACATTTCAGATTCTACAGATTGAAGAAGGGAGGGCAGTGGCCCTCCCTAAGTTTAGGCCTGTTCAAGATTATCTAAAAATCAATCCACCGTTTCATAGTGCTAAGAACACATCCTGCTGACAAGTCTTCTCCAGGCTCTTGTGTTAAAAGTGTCATCTAGGGGCACCTGGGTGGCTCAGTTGGTTAAGCGTCCAACTTTGGCTCAGGTCATGATCTTGTGGTTCGTGAATTCGAGTCCCATGTCAGGCTGTGTGCTGACAGCTCAGAGCCTGGAGCTGCTTCAGATTCTGTGTCTCCCTCTCTCTCTGCCCCTCCACCACTCATGCTCTGTCTCTCTCAAAAATAAATTATAAAACATTAAAAAATTTTTGAAAAAAGTGTCATCTAGGGTTCACTAAGTCCCCAGATTCAGGAATGAGGAGGGACATGATAAAGAGAACATTATTAACAAAGCTCTCCATCCCTCCCTGGCAAATCTCTTTCCACAATGCCAGGATTTTGTACAGTTAACCGAGTTACTGTCTTTCCCATCTCTCTCTCTCTTTTTAAATAGACTTCATTTTTATTACTTCATTCCATTGCTATTAGGGTGTGAGGGTGTGTGTGTGTGTGTGTGTGTGTGTGTGTGTGTGTGCTCTCACCTACGTACATATCACATAGAATCTGTTGGGGGAGCATTAATCTTGAAATAAATTAAGAAGAACTTAAACACTCATCATCTATCCAGATTTCCATGCATGGTTTGAGGGGTTGTTTGTTTGTTTGTTTGTTTTTAAAGAGAGAGAGACAGCTCTGGGGAGAGTGGCAGAGGGAGAGAGAGAGAGAGAGAGAGAGAGAGAGAGAGAGAGAGAGAAAATTTTAAGCAGGCTCCACTTTCAGTGCAGAGCCAGACACAGGGCTCGATCCCTTGATTCTGGGATCATGACCTTGAAATGAAATCATGAGTTGACTGCTCAACTGACTGAGCCACCCAGGCTCCCCTAGTTTAAGATTTTAAGGATTTTTTTTTATGAATTTTAAAAGATGTGGCCTTTCCCCCTTCTTTATTCTCCTTCCTCTTCCCCAAGGGAAGGGACACTACTTGCCATGAGGCTGGAGAGAGAAAGTATGTTTAGAGCTTTAAGAAAAATCCGTAGTGAAAAGCAGTAGAGGAACTTACACCTAAGGAATTCTAGACACAGGGTGAAATCAGATGGATACATATATGGATAAATCAATATATAGTCAAATAAAAATATACCAAATCTAGCTCCTTGCTTTGTCAGGTTATTAGTAAGTGATTTATAGGATTTAAATCAATCTTTTTAAAAATTTTTTTCAGTACCACATCTGAGCCATTATAAGCTCTTACTCTCCTGAAAGCTAGTAGCTAGCTTGTAACAGAATGGTTTTCATTTCTGTAATAAAGTTAGAGAAATAATTACTTAGTTTCAGATGTGCGCAGATATGCTAAAGCCGATCTGTACTTTATTTTTTTAACCGCTTTGGAATCCAATGTTATCGACTGTGTCAGTTCTGTGTTTTTGTTATTTTAATGTGTGATTTAAGTAAATATTTTATGTGCATTAAAATCATTTTACATGTGTCATCGCTGGCAGATTAACTTCATTAAGTTTAGCTCTGGTCAAGGCAGCAGAAGAGACTTGTGTTTTTAAATTAGGTAAACAACTAATGTAGCAGACATAGATTGAGCTGGACCAATGTATTATTTGGCCTGTTCTCTCCACTTCAGTGCATATGGACACATGGTTGCTTTGTCAGACGACTTTTTACACGTATTGATCTTCAACTAACATTCATCACAGGAGAAAATGCAAGCATCCATGAAATAGGATTTTGCTATGTTAATTGAAGGCTTTCTCTGAGGTACCTGGCTTCAGAGTGAATATTCATTTACTAGACAGGGTGAGTAATACATACTTTGGGTATTGCCAGAGGAACTTTCTGCCCTCAGCATGCTTTGTGCTCAAAAGTAGATTCAGTCTGTCACAAAATCCTCCAGGCAGGTATGTGCCTTTTACCACCATCTGCACTTTCTTTCTCTCCTTCTGTTAGCGTTCCCACTTTTATGACTCCTCAGGTGTTTTCACTGATGACAAGGAAGTCATAGGAAAGAAGCTCTTTTGTTATTTAGGCCCTGTTTGCTTACACCTTGGGTTGAACTTTGGATGGGGTTAGGGGATCAGTAAATAAAGAGATCTTTCATGTCCTGGAAGAAGAGGGACTTAACTGAGATGGGAATAGAATTATGCTAAGATAAATCTAGGTGTTCTGTAGGTAAGCTTTGTGACCATAAGGCCCGAGAGAAACCCGAATGCATTACTGAGGGAGGCTTTGGAAGATTCTTTTGGAGGATATCTGTAAGGACATCATCCTGATAGATTATGGACAAGGGGTTCATCAGGGGGATTTGTGGGCATCCTAGAATTCTAAATAGAGTTATTTTATTTTCAAAGATAAAACAGTTGACAGTTTTTCAAGTAGATTTCTTTGTACAGGTGTGATAGGAAATGTGGGGCTATCCACTCTTTTTTTTTTTTTTTTACTTTTTTTTTTTAACGTTTATTTATTTTTGAGACAGAGAGAGACAGAGCATGAACGGGGGAGGGTCAGAGAGAGAGGGAGACACAGAATCTGAAACAGGCTCCAGGCTCTGAGCAGTCAGCACAGAGCCCGACGCGGGGCTTGAACTCACATACCGCGAGATCGTGACCTGAGCCGAAGTCGGACGCTTAACCGACTGAGCCACTCAGGCGCCCCTCCACTCTTTCTTTTAAAGTTCCGCAAAGAGAGCCCCTACACAATGCACCAAATAACCCATGCTTAGTGTCTGATTTTGAAAATTTTAGCTCACATGAATCAGTGGTTGTAGCTTCAAATCCTCATCACTCCTTTCAGAAATATGCCAAGGAAGTTATATTCGAATCAACCAAAATGCAGATAAAAGAATAAACCAGTCATAAGGGTTTCCAACACTGATAAGCACTAGATCATAGAAGCTGTCTATATATTTCATTTTTCTCATTTTCCTCCCATATAAATGTTGTGCTCCAGCAGTGTGCCAGTTTCATGCACACATCCCTTTGCAAGTGTGGTTTCTTCTGCCTAGAGTGCCGTTCACCATAATAAAGAATTCACCTTTAGAAGCCTGCTCAGGCATCAGCAGCTCTGGGAAGCCTTCTTGGATCCCGTGGCCTTCTCCGACATCATCCTTGGGCTCCTCTGAGTGAGCTCACTCTGTTTACGTGCTCAGTGAACATGCATGCCATGAGTGGATATTGAATAGATGTATAGCCTTTCTCCCATATTAGACTATGAGCTCCAAGGAAACATGGAACGTGTTGTTCACGTTCACGTGTCGAGAGCTAGCACCATGCCCAACATAGGGTGGATGCCTGATAGCCAAGGGGCGAATGGAAGAATGAATGTTTATTCTTAAGGAGACAAAGTCTTTATTCAAAGTGTGTCTGTATCCACTGCAAGACCCTTGATGTTCGTGTCTTTCACTTGAGAATTTGCTCATGTACTTTGGAAGTGCACGGAGTTGTTCCGGTAGAATCTACATGGATCCAGAAAATACTACTGGGACAGCAAGGTCACCGCTGGATTCCACATTGCTTTGCCCAACTCGTGTGTATCTTGCACCCTATTGCATACATGATTTTCCTTCCATTACAAGCCCTCAGAATTCTCGGGGAGGGAGCATCAGGTTGTTTTTCTGACTGTACTCTGCTAAGATAGTTTTGGCGCTTCACCCTCACACTTCTTTACTGTCACCTCTGCAGAGAAGCAGCCATCTTCATGTTCACTTTCCACAGATAAATGGGGTTGTTTCACCTTCCCTGGTGTCATACAGAGAAGTTTGAAAAAAACGGAAGAAAGTACAGTTGAAGAGAACCTGGGGACTCTCTTAAATGACAGATAAGGAGTTCGATAGTTGCCCGCCTTGGCTGTAAACTGCACTTGCTGGGCGACTTGAGGAACTGAAGGGCTATCTTCATCCCATGTTGCTGAGGTTTCTCTGCAGTCAGAGCCGCCATCTTGACCTTTATTCCCACATCCTATCAAGTTATTCACTCCCCGGCTCAGCTTCTTTTTTTTTGAAATATTCACATCTCACTTTTTTTCGTGGGATGGATTCCTTGTTTTGTCCCTAGCATTTTCTAATGCCACTGAACTGCATCATGTGTTAATAAGCTTTTTACTGTGCTAAATTGCTTTGTTTCTGTAGCTGATTTGAAGGCAAAAAAGGCCCTAGAGGGTGAAAGGGAAAAAAAAAAAAGAAAAGAAACGATCTAAAGTAATTAGAATGATTACAGCAGCTGAAAACATTGTTTTCCTAAAATGGCAATATTTTCTCAGGAGAATTTTTTTGTTTTCTTTTTTTTTTTCTTGTTACAATAGCCCATGAGGTTCCAGAATCAGTGTTAGCAAAGGGAATGGTGACTAGTAGTTTTTCATTACGGAGTCAAATGAGAGTCATACATCAGAAATTTTCACATGCATTATTGTGACCACCCTAGGGTTATCTTGCTCATCCTCTATTTGGTGCCACTTATATCATCTGCCTTTAAGACCATGTGAGCCTGAGGCTTAGTAGCAATCCAGATGGGCTTGAAACACTGGGTTAAAAACCAATATTACATAAAATATATAAAAATCTATTCATTAAAAATGATGAGCTGTAGACATATCTTTGATCAGAAAAACCAAAATAGTAAATGTGGCACCTATGAATCAACAGTTATAAAACAATGATTTCTCCTAATTAAATATTTAGTCCTTCTGCAGTGGAAAAGTAGCGATTTTTCCCCCCAAGGAAAAACTAGAAGGAGAAGCCAATAAAATGGGAGAGGGCTTAAGATAGAGAGTTGCTATGTTTTACACCCTTCTCATATTCTCCTCCATGCTGATCAAATAGCACAGTGGTTCATTTCTGAATGTATTCAAATCTGTGAAGAATGGGTCCCCATGATTTCCTTGTAGTGGACATACAAGTTTTATGCAATTTTCTTCACCCTTGCAGGTGTGAAAAGCTGGTAAGGAGACCAAGGGAAGGTGTCAGTACTGGAGAAAGGAAGAGGGTAGAAAAGAAGATAGGCCAGTCCGTGCTTGAAATCCTTTCTCTGTTGTCTCTATTTAACTTCTGTTGGAAACAGCAGCACCAGCTACATTACTTCTGAATATGGTGATACCTCATGATGAAGTTTTCAACATAAATATATTTTACAAGTGACTTTAAAATAAAATTCCACTCGGAATATAAATCTTTCTATGTATAGTCCCCATTTTGCTATCATCTTAAGACAAATCCATTGAACATAATTTAACTTTTTCTGATGACTCAGGATAAGTTTTACAAACATCCTTTAGGCATTGCTTATATTTGCAGCACTACTTATTTAGTGTAGAGACTAAATGTTACTAAGCTAATGGACTTTGATTAAAAGTCCTAAAAATTGTGGTCAATTTTTAGGGTTATATTTCTGTCTTCCAGCTTTTTATTTTTAATGATGGTCAGTTGACTACTCTTCAAAGTTTCAGGATAAGTAAATAGGTAACCAGATGTGTAAAATAAGATAAAGTAAGATTCAACATAATTGTAAGATGAACCTTTCATTGAATACATGTTCCATATTGTGGTGTCTGTTTTGGCTCTTTAGAGGCTCATTCCCTTTGGACTCATTGCTGGAAGCCTGACACTTAGATAAATGCATTATAGTTTTTGTATGGCTAACGGGGTGATGTTTGCAGCTAGGAATAAATAGTCAGCAAACTCATGAATCATGATTCCCTTCATATTTTATTATGAAATAACAATATTTGAGCTTAAAATTATTTGCTTTGATTATAGCTGTCCCTAAAGGGAAATGTTGATTGAGGATATAACCTTTCATTAAAATATAAGGCAAACTATAAGGTGCAGAGATTCAGAAAAATATTTTCATTTAGTCATAGATACTGAGGACTTCAGTGAAGACCATATATTGCATAAAATAAACAAATCTTGATAACAAAAGTGTAATCAGGAACATGACCTATGGATTCGTTATTTATTTTTCCATATTTAGTTTTAAATAGTTGTGGGTAATATTCTTGGAGTCAAGTCATAGGGATTTTTTCCCCTCACATCCATTTCTTTTCTCTTTTCTTTTCTTTTCTCTTCTCTCCTTTCCTTTTTCTTTTCTTTTCTTTTTTTAAGTTTGTTTATTTTTGAGAGAGACAGAGATAGCACGTGGCAGTGGGGACAGAGAGAAAGGAGAAGAGAGAGAATCCCAAACAGTCTCCATCAGTGCAGAGCCCAACGTGGGGCTTGAACTCATGAAACTGTGAGATCACGACCTGAGCTGAAACCAAGAGTTGGACGCTTAACCTGACTGAGCCGCCCGGGTGCCCTGGATCTCCCTTTTCTGGTTTGAGATGTTACATCACTTTCACTGACAATAGGTGGAATGGGCGAAATAACATCATCCTTTTTCCATCTTAAATCTCTGTATTTCCTCTAGACATCTGCCTTATGCCACTCCATCAGTATAGAATGATTTTCTCTGCTTCCCATTCTCATAATGGAAATTATGGCCACCATATGTCGCCAAGTTCGTGTATTATCCATTTGTTCAGAAGAGACAGAATCAACTCTTGGCCCCAATTCCAAATTTGCACAAGTACAGTGTCTGCCTCTGGAACATTCACCTGTTTCATGAATAGTGCTCAGTGCTGCACAGAAATGTTGCCAACTCTCAAATCGTGTAAGAGTGTTTTATTTTACAAAGGCGGAAAGTTGCTTTTCAAAAGTTTCACATGCCATCTGTTCCTCATTAAAAATATTGGTGGTTGAGAGTGAGGCTGGGCTCTGTAGTAATCACTGTTGGGGATGTTAAAGATTGTTCTTACAATGTTTTCACATTGTCTAGCTGATACTGAGAGATAGTACTTTTAGAAATGTATAAATAGAAGATGAGAAATGGGTATGTCTGCTGGATTGGCAGAAAGACTCACTTAAGAGCAAAGCTTATTAATCTCTTCACTTAGTCTTTTCTACAGACCTGAATACCTGTTGACTTTCATTCTCAGCTGATTGTAAAAGGCCCTGTGTAGTGAATTGAGTGTGTGTCTAGGGTGGGTACCTCACATATCCTGAATGGCAGCATCCCACCTGTATTGGTAACCAATTCCAGAGAATCCCAGATAATTCCATGCAGTTAGTGACAAGAGACACTTCTGAAGCATATATTACTGGAGATTTCTAGACTGTAAAAAGACTAACAATTGGTGACATGAGATTGGTACATTCTTAGGTCACTATTGGCAACTCTGTGGTAGCACTATGGTACTACAGTCACATGTGTTCTCTTTCATTTACACATCTTACTTTGAACTCTGTATTTGATATGATCGTGTAGTCCATTTTGAGTGCTCAGTACACATTTGCTAAATGAATGTGTGTTTGCAAAGGACAAGGGGACATATCCTCATTTTTTAATATCTCCTAGGTTTCTTAGCTTAATGTGGTACTTACAAGAGATGTTCATTTATTAAGTAGTGGATGAGAGAAGAAAGAAATGAAAAAGGATGCATTCTAAAATGGGTTTGAAACTTTATTTGGAAAAAAAAAAAAACCTACCATTCCTGATAGAATTAGAACTTAGGACAGAATTTCAGATTACATCCAAATGAATTAACGCACGTGAGAGTACTTGGTCAACTGTGAAGGGGGTATTCCTGTTATCTCAAATGACAACCCCATGTTCATCAGACTAAGATAGTTTACATCTGTAAAGCCCTTTACCAACTGCAAGGCTCTTTCATACACAGCATCACTATCAGTTTTCTCAACCTCACGAGGGAGCTATTTTGTTATCTCCACTTTACAGATGAAGAAACAGATTCATTGAGAGAAGATAATTAATTGGTTTGAGATCACATACTCAGTAGTGAAGTCAAGGTTCAAGCTCTGTTTTTCTCAAGCTAGGTCAGAACTCCTTCCTGCACAATAGCACAAATACTACAGAGTAATAACCTTCTGTTTTAGTGAGTAATGGTGCTTCTTACTCATTTAAAGAATTAAGAAAGGGTTACTCCTTTGCTTTGTCTAAAAGGAAATCAAGGAACCCACAGATTTTGGAGTTGTGCATGAGCCACAAGCTAGGCACAGAGGCTCCAGGCAGAGCAAAGGGATTAAAGAGCTCAGGAGTATGAGACTGTCTGTTACTCCATGAAGACTTTGTAGGTGTCACTTCCTAAGTGGATCTTTGTACTCAAAACATGACCCCTCCAAGAGCTTTGCCACCAGGTGGACATTTCAGTCCAGCTGTGAGGAATAGGTACTTTAGCAACCGCTTTATAAATTAGGAGTTTATTCGTGACCCCTCCCATTTAGTTTAACCAATCAGCAATTCTGAAGTCAGAGAGGTTTAGTGACTTGCCTAAGGACACAATGCTAGCAAGCAGCAAAGCTAGCATTTCTATACACCTCCTTACTTTTCCTCACCTTTTTAAGCTCAAATTGCAAATATTATATAGAACACATCATCTATTATTAACCAGAAAAAAACTGAATTTTAAGAATAAGCTTTTAAAATAAATGAACTTCTTTTGTGTTCTCTTGCTTTCCTTTCATTACCAATTTTCACCCTTTTAATTAATTCACTCTGAGTATTATCTTGGATTTAATACATGTTCTTGAGATTTTTATCCTCAAATTTAGGCCTCTTTGACAGTTGGATACCATAGAAGAGCCACTGTTTACTGCAGAAGCAGACTTCTATTTTAACCCCAAAGCTCTAATTCATGAAGTCTCGGCTCTCTATGCAAACGTGTGAAGCTCTCTGTTTACATTTTCAGCCTTTGTGATGTAAAGTAGAATGAATTTATTTCAGACTTTTATATGGGCTATTACAGTCTCTTCTTCCTAGACATGCTATGAGGGAGCACCCTAAGGAAAAATATCCATTCAACAAACAGTTGTTGAACACCTACCATGATTGGGGTACACTAGTCAAGACAGAGAGAACCCATCAATGAACTAACCAAAGATCTCATTCTCGTGAAATTTTAATTCTGGTAGATAAAATACATTTTAAAAATGTGTGTGTGTGTGTGTGTGTGTGTGTGTGTGTGTGTGTGTGAGGGATAGAAATGTCACAGAGAAAAACAAAGCTAGGTAAAGGCATGATGAGGAATAACAGCTGTATGTTCTAATAATGGGCAGATGTTCTATACAGGGTGGACATGGAAGACCACTGTGAGGGTAACTTCCTTCCTTCCTTCCCAAGAGGCAGGTTCCCTGTGGGGTTGCCCATTGCAGCAGACTACATGGGTCCTGGGGTGGATGGACATTTCTGATCTGTGAGCAAATCAGTGCAAATAAATGATTACCAGAGGCAGACATCAAGTAAGGGACAGCCAGGAGAACTGTAAGTGGTGTGTACAGGGTATGAAGTATAGGCATGTTGGTAAAAATTCTCTTGGCTGTATCAAGCTGCCCTTTGTGTTGGTTATGCAAGTTTCCGGTTCAGAAGTGATTTGACCCTTTCCTTGCTTGGGAGAAAGAACAGTTTCTCTTTCTTCCAAAGGTCTTGGTTATTGCTGGAGGAATGACCTAATTAAAATTGGATTCTAGCTTGTAGACTATCTCTGAATGTGTACTATCTTCTACAGAGCCTCTTGAGGATATTCATTACCTAATCTCATATTTTAAAAAATTCTTTTGTCCAAACCAATGAGTCTTATCATTTATCTCTGAAGCAAGTGGCTATACACATTTAATGTTTTATGCAGCTCTTTTATATGGATGTGAGTGGAATTATAGCCAATCTATTTAGCACCTTTTCTGTGCATGATAAGTTATCATGGCTATCTGCCCAGGCAGGTGGATTTCTTTGTTTCTAGTCCAGGCCTACCAGACAGTGGTTTTGGATTTCTTTTTTGAGAACAAGAAGAAGCATGTACTGGGGGCACCCTGTGGCAAGAACTGGAAATGGTGATGTGTTCAAAGGAAAAAGGGGAAGGTTGGATTTGGAACCCTTGGGCAGAGGGAGAGAGGAAATTGGGGTCTAGCTCCAGATGGTGTTGGAAGGGCCTTGCTTTGGCATTGGGAGTGAAGTTCACTTATACACTAGCTGAAAACTCAGTCATGACATCATCTTGAGTATTCATGAGAAGAACTCAAACGAGCGTTAATTGTATTCTTCTCAAACCAGGATCAAGCTCATTCATCACCTGTAGGACACAATTGTGACATTTCTCATCCTCCTTTCCCTTTTTCCATTCCTCCTGTGTTTCTTCCTTTTGTTCCAATGTGGTTGGTGCCTTTTGTGAGCTTCCTCCAACCCCCACTCCCAAAAATTCCTGCTCACTCACTTCTTGCCTCTATCTTCTCCACTGGGATTACACCTACCCTGCATTTCTACCATGATCCTTGTTCCCATTAAAACATCTGCCTGTCCTCCTGACCATTCCAGCTAACCTGGTACCTTGAATCTGTGTTCCATTGCCAGCCTCTGGCATACAGTAGGTACTTGAAATGTGGTCATAGCTTAATATGTAACCTCTACCAAATACCACAGGTATCTCATAAAGTGTTCTTAGAAATATACGTTGGCATGATCTAAAGGTAGAGCTTTCAAGGTCCTTAGGGATATCAGGGAGAGATACATTTATAAAGCTGAACCCTTGATGAAGTTCTTTTGTCTAATCAATTCCTTTGGGCAGAGATTCTGAAATGCTTAGTAAGAATGAAGGTCATTCTATGCATATCTGTACAGAATCTGGCCCAGGTGTTATATTAATAATTTTCCTTTCATTAACACTGTCCCACATGAATACTTCTAAGGCTGACCTTCTTGAATCGAGAGACAGGATGGTGTGTGGAAAGCGAAGCAGATGTACAATGAGAAGTCTCTTAATTTAGCTCCTAACTCTGCCTCTTACTAGCAGTAGGATACTGGGTGAGTCTCTTCATTTCTCCCAGCTTCTATTATCTTATTGTAAAATGGCAACTTCATTAGCTGACCTACATACTGTGGATTCGAGGGATCATTTGTCATACTGGATATGAATCTTCTGCACAAATGGTGAAGCGTAGACAAAGATACAAAGACATGTTTAATTCTAACATTGAACTTTCACTGTAAATCTCAGGTTAGTAGCTTTGTGCTACACTTCTTTTAACTGATTTGTTGATCTTCATTAGACATTAGCAGAAGTGAGTCTGATTCACTTATCCATGTGGTAGTTGAGTGGTCACTGTATGGCAGGTAGTGTGCCAAGTGCTATGCCTAGGTATGGAAAAAAAATATTTTCCCTTAGGGAATTTACAGAGGGAAAAGGATATTAAATAAACACATAAATAACTATATAATTATGAATTTATAATTAAAAGCATATTAATTGATTTATGAAGAAAAAAATAAGGCCTGTGAGAAAGGTATGATAGAGAATGAAAGCCTAATATTGAAGGAATGAGTAGGAATAAGCCAGGTCACAATAGAGAGAATAGCACATGGACAAAGCTTCATAAATTCAGGAAACTTAAAGAAGATCACTGGTGGCTCTGAATGAGGTGGATAATGGGAAGTGCTTTCCCTGGATCCAATAATGAGCAGATGGAGGAATTCATAGATGTATCCAGAGGTTGGATCATGCAAAGCCTTGTAAACCCATGGTTAAGATGTTCAATCTCATTGTAAGTTCAGTGCAGAGTGACTGAAGGGTATTGAAGCATGAAACTGATAGGACTAGTAGATTTATCTTAAAAAAGAAAAAACAGACAAACAAAACACTTCACTCTCTCTGGTTGCTCTGTGAATAGGTTAGAGGTAGACCTGCAGTGGAAACATGTAGACAGGCTAAGACTTAGTTTTATTGCATTGGTCCTGGCAAGAAATGGGAGTGATTGTGGTTATCACTGGTGCTGTTCATTGCATATTTCTACTTCTCTTCTTTCTGGATTTCATTTGTCAGTTCCTTTTCAGGTATGAGCTTTAAATTCTTACTTTGGTTAGTGAAACTGAGAACTCATGTCAGCTCTGGACAGAAAATTTAAGAACTAAGGGGCGCCAGGGGGGCTCAGTCGGTTAAGCATGCGACTCTTGATTTTGGTTCAGGTCATGGTCTCATGGTTCGTGAGTTCGAGTCCCGTGTCGGGCTCTGCACTGATGGTGTGGAGCCTGCTTGGGATTCTCTCTCTCTTCTCTCTCTCTCTCTCTCTCCCTCTCTCCCTCTCTCCCTCTCTCCCTCTCTCCCTCTCTCCCTCTCTCTGCCCCTCCCTGCTTCTCTCTCTCTCTCTCTCTCAAAATAAATAAATTAAACATTTTTTTAAAGGAAGTTTAAGAATTAGTGTGCGTTTCTGTCTTTTCTATCTTTCTCCTTTGATGTGTATGGAAATAACTTATCCATGGAAGTTTCCAGCATTGTGAGCCCCTGAATGACTATGATTGACAGAGTCTCCCTGCTGACCAACGCTGGATGTTAGTATAAGCAAACAGTACACCTTTGTTGTATCCTGAACCGCTGAGATTTGGAGGATGTTTGTTACTACAGCAGAAAGTGTCTTGACCGATACCGTGCTTCCACGTAAACATGCTCATTAGTTTGCATTTTTACAAAGATGTTGATACTGCAATGAATGACCCTTTTGAATTCTTTTGGTAGAACTATAGCTCATGTTTGTTGCACTTGTTTACGTTCTGATTCAGAGCATAATTCTTGCAACATTAATTAGTGAAATGTATCAATATCCTGGTCTTTCAGTCTGTGCCGTTAAGCACTTTCATAATTGTTTTAGTTACCTCCTTCTATTTATTATCGTTTGTATATCCTTCAAAACAGAGATGCGTTTGAACAGCTGAACATAACGTGTGTCTGAATTGTTACATTCTTTAATTTGTGTTTTGAAGTAGTGGTGGATTTGTATGTCTCTGCATGTGAATATTAAGACTCTTGTGAGATGCTTTTTTATTCCTGTGTCATCCCTGCCCATTCTAGGCAACAAGCATAATTTTGGGCATTCAAATATATGTTCTTAGTCTCCTGTGCCTATTTAGTGTGTATGTGTGTGTATGTACATACATACAGACATACACATACATATATACATACGCATAGATTTATATATGCATATGTGTGTATATAAATATATATAAAATGTATATATTTGGGTATATTTAGATATGTATATATGAAAGCCAAGTTGGTTCTTCCTTGCCACCTGCATGCCTGTTTCTTACCCACTCACATACCCATGCTATAGGAGAGAGTAGGCTGTGTATTTAAAGCATTGGCCCCTTCCCTAGCAACCTGCGTTCTGGTGTTTAAATGGCTTGCAGGTTGCAGCAAGGACAGGAAGAGTTAATTGCTGGCTTTATTTTGTTGGGAGAGGCAGCTTTCATTTCACATTGATTTTCTGCATTCTCTGTGCCAATTTGCGACAGCTTGTTTCGCAGCCCCACATTTGTTTAAAGCTCTATAACAGACTGATTCTATTTTTTTCCCCATGATTTTTCTTTTTTCTTTCTTTCTTTCTTTCTTTTTTTTTTTTTTTTAACTTAGGAGAACATGGCTTTGCACGTGGTTGGGAACCTAGATAAGCCTCTCTCTCTGGAGACCTTGATTGGCAGCTCCCCCTGTCGTGCAGATGTGAAATGAGAAAAACTAATTTTCCCATCGACTTTCTAGTTTCTATTACTATCTGTCATTTCACATTGGTCCTCATTACAGCCATCTTCTTGCCAGATGGAAATCTGCCTACTCACTGGTGTCTATTTTCTGCCACTCATGGATCATGACAATGTCAGACAATATGTCAGTAAACTCCCTTCAATATCCTTTCTTGCACTGGATGGATCGGTGACATTGTGTAAAATGCTTGATATTGGCAGGCAACTACCTTCATGTTATATGTGAACAAAGGAAAGGCAAGGCCAGAAAATCCAGGTTCCTTGAGAAAAGTTGCCCATGACACCAGAAGAGATAGATGGTGTTGGCAAAACAGATGAATGATTTGGTAGCCATAGCTGGTTTCTGAAAACTGAACCAGCGTGACTAATCACCACTGTGAACAACTGAAGTGTTATAATGTGCCCAGCTGATGTTGGAAGGTCCTATACTGTGGTGACAAGTCACATTTAGAAACCAGGCCTGGGTTAAACCAGTGTTTCTCAGAGTGTGATCCTGGACTGGAAGCATCAGTATCCCCTGGGAACTTGTTAGAAATGTACATTCTGAGGTCCCAGCCCAGTCCCACTGAATCAGAATCTTTGGGAGTGGGACCTAGCAATCTGTGTTTTAAGAAGTCCTCCAGGCGAGGCTGGTGCTTGCTAAAATGTGAGAAGCACTGACTTAAACTGAAGTGGACAGTGGAGAATCGGTGCAACCATGGGAGAGTTATTTAATTGAGTTGATAACCCAGATAGTTGTTTCCATTTATCAATTTCTTTTTTAATGGGTAGGCATGGGGAGGGGATGTTTCTGTATCTGTTGTATTGAACCATATAGCTTAAGAAATGTAGTCAAAATGCCAGCTTATTTTTGTTTTCCACGCATCCTTTAAAATTTATCGACCGAAACGAGGCCTTCCCTGCCTTGAGCAGAAAGCTCATGGAGGCCTCTCTAAGCATTCTGAGGCAATGAAAGTCTTATGAACTCTCTCAGGGCTAATAGGTCTCAATGCAATTGCTAGCCTGCGTCTCCACTCTGGCTGAGCTGGCTGCAGGGGGAACCTCTAGTAGGGTTCTTTATTCCTCACTCACACCCTCCTCCTTGCATCCTTACATTCTGGCAGTTCTCTTGATGATAGTCTCCCTGTTGAAGTTCTAATGCCCTCCCAGGTAGTACTTTTGGGCACAGTTCAAGCAGTTCCAGGCTGGCTTTGTGTTTCCAACATGGTCCTTATCTGTTCCAAGGGAAACCCTCAATCGTCTTTGCCTAAGGGCTACAGTCAAGTAAGCTGACCACACCTCCGTAGCCACTCGTTGGGCTGCACTGCCCAAGATATCTGTCAACTTCTAGATCACATGCTGGTAAACCATGGCCCATGGGCCAATTCTGGCCCACTGCCTGTTTGTTTGTTTGTTTGTTTGTTTGTTTTTAATGTTTATTTATTTATTTTGAGAGGTTTGCCAACCTTGTTCTAGAATTTGGGTGTGGGGGAGGGGGAGGACAGGGGAAGGAAGCAGGAGGAGGAAATGGGAAGTCATACTCCAATCCACTTTGCCTCTCAAACTCCAGGGATTTATCAAGTTCTTCAGGTAGTCACCTTGAAGGATTCTACCCCTCTCTTGCCTTTAAGGAAAGAAAGTAGCTACATGGCAGCAGCTTATGCAATAAATTACTGTAAAAATCCTCTATTTTTTTTTTTTTAGCTCTCAATGTCTGTATTCCCTTTGTGTAAATGAGGAGTCATAGTCATAAAGCCCATCTGGGCCATCCATTTTGAAAGCATGGAATTTAGTTTGGTACTTCATTTTGGTGTCTCAAAGTTATCACCTGAGGTCTTTAGCCAACACTCATGATTTATATCCCAATGACATTTGTGTTTAAACAGTTAAATAAAACTCAGCTGACATTCTGGGATCTTGATTAGAGAAAGATGTAGGGAAACTATTTGTGGACTTAATTAAAACTTAGTTGATACCTTCTTCTGTCGTTGAGAATCAAGGTTCAGAGACATACTTTGAAGAGATAAGCAGGGAAGCTTCCTGAGATTGTTTACAGGTTACTTGCCTAAATAATATGTTTGGTCATTTCTGAAATCCACATCAGGCTTTCTGCCCAAATCTAATGTTGCAAATAAAAAAATCTAAGCATAATTTTGTCTCTTTCAGAGAGGCTCAAGATAGGTTTCATGCTGATCAGTGCTCCTGTGTGAAAGACAGATTAGCCTCTTTTCCAGTCTCTGAGATGTAAACTGACTGGTAACATCTTCTAGTCAAGTACAGTACTTTGTTTATTATTCATTTGCTAGTTGTTTCTTTTTCTTTTTTAGCATTGTTGGATTCACTTTATAGAAATACTTGTCTTGTATATTTTGGAAATGATGGAGACACAGGCAAATGGTCCATAAAAAAGAAGCCATCCCTCATGCTGGTAAGGAGAGCATGTCTCAGATTCCCTTTGAGATGATCCAAAAAAAATAAAATAAACATGTATAGAACATGTCACATGAGGCCTTCCATCCCAGCCTTCACACTAGCAACTAGTGCATCACTGTGCAGGTAGGCTGGTTTGATGACCAAGTAATCAAAATAGCTGAACCATGAAACCATGGATTTGACTATTTTGTATTCTTCATACCCAAATCCAATGAACTTTCTGGTGAGCTTACTGACTTTGTGCTTTGCCACCAATGGAAATCCTATAGCTAAACCTATTGAGTGTATTTTGCTCACTTTTTATGTTTTATTAGTAGATATGTTGCCAGTTTATAGTTTTACAAAATAGTAATGTGTTTACTACTATTTTTCATATTTATAGTGGAATGGTAGTAACATATTAGGTAGTAAAGAAGAGAGCTTCCTGCATCTGTTATTAGTATATATACTTTAACATTTTTATTAAATCCTGCTTTTCCTCAATCTTCTTATGTTTATGTCCAGTCTGATTTATTTTAGTCTGACATGATTATGAGCTCATGCTAATTTACATAGCCAGAGTACAAGGCAGGTTGTTAAAAGAAAGTGGGAATTTGCTTTAATTTACTTCACGGCTAATTCCTCATTAAGTCCTTTCAGCATGAGCTCTAAAAATATTAGTTATCTTATGTCTCCAAGTTGTTTTTAAAAGTTATTCACAAGTTTTGTAGCTTGACTAGATGTGAAAATGCCTCCTTCCATAAAAAGTTTGGAGTAGTTAATACAAATAAGCTATTGGTATAAACACTTGAGAATATATTGTATACACACACACACGTACATTTATGTAAATTCACCCCAGAGAGAGACTCCCATATAGGTTTACCTGCTTTAGTTATTTATTTGTACTATTTTATCAGAGTTTTTTTTTTTTTTTTATTTCTTCAGGACTTAGGTCTGCAGTACAAACAACCATGTTTTTTATTGTTACATCTCAATAATTCCTTGCATTTGTACCTATATACCATAACTTTTTGAAACCTTTGCTGTAAGAGTAAAATATGAGATCCTCAACTGGTTTCTGGTTTCTGTGAGTTAAAGGCTCTAGTGTGCATCTATCCTGTAGGTACTGGAGAGAAATGACAGCAAGTTTGCTAATACAGAGGAGCAGGGTGCTGATTTGTATTCCCTTGAAGCAGATGTTGACTGAACTCCTACTATGTGTGAAACAAGATGCCTGGTGCTCGGGGGAATCTGAAGATTAAAGTGACACCATCACTGTGCATACTGAGCCTTAGGAACACTCCTGACCTACATGTACAGTCTTACCAGAGTTATCTAACTATGAGATGACTCACATGAGATTATGTTGTGCCCTCAAGTTACATCTAAGTCATTCCTATTTTCTCCATTCCTTGAGGTGTAAGTGGCTCACCATTAAGTGGAATTTTTTCACCTGGCATTTTAAGAACCTAATATTCTTATACTAATATTTAATATCTAATATCCTAATATCTAATACTGCAACTTTACAACATTATATAGAGGCAGAGACAGAGACAGTAATTAGGCTTCTCTGGCTTTTGTAATATCTTTTCTCTGATCATTTCTAAATAGAAGCCATTTCCAGTGAACAAAGTGCTCGCGTTTTACCATTTGGGGGCCGCCATATCAATTACAAGGACATTTGTTGAGATGAAACCATTTGAATATATAATGACAGTTTATGCACATTTTTCCTCATTCTATAAATCTTATTGAAATGTTGAAGTATATTTCATTAAAATCCAGTCCAGTCCACAAAGTCCACTCAGTATAATCTTCCTGAGTCTGATTGATAAATCAGAAGAACAAACGGCATTTCATATATAGAACTTAGTTTATCATGAATATAGCAACAATTATTATCATATCCTTATACTCACCTCATTTTCTCATCCTCGGCCCATCATCTGGCACCAAATGCATACTGCAGTTCTCTATTTTCTAAATCTCCACATGAGAAAAGATCTCAGATTGATTGTACCTCTGATAGCAGAGCAAAGAACTAAGGAATTTTGGGTGCGAGAATTATTCCTTTGAGAATCTGTAAACTCAAGTTCAAATACTTCATTGTTTTGGCTTTGTCTTTAACTTATGTTCCCATATCCCCCACTCATAATGCCATAGTCGTAAAATAGGCACAGCTATGATCTCAGTGCCTCTTTACTTTCAGTATGTTTACTTTCTAAATATATTGATTGTTTTCTCCGCATGATACACTTTCACCCTTGGCTTACAACAAGAGTTTCAATTCTGTGTCACACAGCAAAGGAAGTTTGAATAAATCAAGACAGAATTCTTATGGGTATAGGAGCCTGCTGGATGGGACAAGGGGCTTGCAGTAAAGAAGGCAGAGGCTCGAGAGGCCTCCTTGAGAGATGTCCACCACACGTGACTCACAGGTGTGATATCCCTACTAGTTTGATACAAGGAAGGGATCAAGAGCCCAAGGGGGAGGAAGGAGGTGGCCACCTGGAACCCTGTAGCATCCGATCAGGTAGAGTTCCTAAGCATGGTATGTGTATCAGCACCTCTTGTCCAGAGCACAGCTGCAGGGAACTGCTTACCACAGGAATCCTCCTGCAACACATCCATGTGTTTATTTTCTTTTATTACTGGGTGCAGTGCTTTGGGGGAAGAGAGATGTCTAATAAGTCGCAGTAAATTTTAACATGATAGAGAACATTATACATGGACGGCAACCTGGAAATTACTCATTCAAAACCATCTCTATACCAGGCACTGTTTGAGATCCTAGGATTCAATGATGGGAAAGACAGATAACAGTTCCTATCTGTGTGGACCTTACAATCTAAAGAGAGGAGTCAAACAGTAACAAAGCAAGCAAATATCAAGAAAACATTATATATTCATAAATACTATAAAGGAAACAAACCAAAATCATGATAATCATTAGATTTTCACTTTTAAGTTGGGCAACTGGAAAAGACCTCCCTACATGGAGTCATTTGAGCTGAGCCCTGGTGGAGGAAAAGGAGCCAGTGATAGGAAAATTTGAGGGAAGAGCATTTCCAGGCAGTTGGAACAACAGGTAAAATGTCATGAACTATGAGAAGCTTTACATGTTTGGGAACAGAAAAAAGGCTAGTGTGATTGGGACAGAGTGAGGGAGGGGAGTAGTTGGCCAATGTTTGGAAAGGTAGGTAGAGGCTATATCATGAGACCTTGTAGGCCGAGTTATAGGTCAAGTATGAATCCCTCCTCTTAAAGATAAAGGAGTTGAAGCTCAAAGACACATGGTGCTTTGTGTCTTTACCAAGGTGGTGAGTGACAGCCCAGGCTCCGATTGCTGCTCTGACCTCTATGTCACAGTCACATTCTTACTAAAGGTGTAGTTCACTTGAATTCTTACATTATACATTGATTTTCATATATAACGGGGAGTTACAATGTCAATCATATGAAATTCATAACAGAAATATTGATAAAAAATAAAAGAAATGAGCATACTTCCAGAGGGGAAATATGCCAAACTTGCACTGTCTTTTTCAATTCTGCGTGATGTAGGATTATACTTCCTCCTATATTCAACTGAAACACACACAGAATGCACAGACACAAACACAGATACCATATGTGTGAAAAGGAGAAAAATATTATTCCACTCGTACTTTTAATTTGTTTCCATGTAAATAGGGCTTAGTTGGTGACCTTTGGGGAAGCTGTGGCCATCTTGAGTCTGCCAACAGCATTGACAAGCGGGAGCATGCAGTTTTCTGTGCACTTTGCAGACAGATGTATGTTTGCAATATTAGCATTGCTTTGGGGCAACAAAAAATGTTCCCAACTTACCTTTACTCTCCATTCACCCATCCATTCATCCATTGACTCAGTCATGGCTGTTTCATTAAGAGATAACTTACGGGGCACCTGGCTGGCTCAGTTGGCAAAGCATGTGACTCTTGATCTCAGGATCTTAAGTTTGATCCCCATGTTGGGTTTAGAGGTTACTTAAAAAGAAAATCTAAAAAAAAAAAAAAAAAAAAAAAAGATAACTTATGTGCAGTACATCTTGCTGAGTTCTCTAATGCTCCATAACACAAAGTCATTGCCTCCCAGATTTTAAATTTGTGCCTCACAGATAGGGAAATAAGCTCAGTGAGGAGAAGTGAATTACTCAATTTAACACAGCTGATAGATGGTAGGAATGATGTCTGGATCTAAGCATTTCAAACTCCTGTTCTCTTCATTTATCTAGTATTTGTGGAGCACCTCTTTCCTAGGCATTGTGTTAGGCCCTGACAACAGAAGTGAGTATCAGACATGGTGCCCTTGTGGAGCTTACAGCCTATGCTGGACAACTTTCCAATGCCTCAGAAATAGCCCAAAGAACTAGAGATGAGAGGATGGTTTTCTTACATTCAGTTTTTGGAAGAAAAGGTCAGCTTGGTGCATTAAGCCAGAATCTGTTGGCACACGGAGTACCGAAGGCTGTTATTCTTCTGCCAGTTGGGCACTGGCACCAGTGATTGTTCATTGGCTTCAAAAGAAGCTTTACTGGACTGATTGATTATTTCACAATAGCATTTGTGGCAGGAAGATGTTTACTTGGCCTCTCTTTCACTGCCTCCCCTTAGGTGGCCAGGTAAATAGTGGCTACTTCTCTTGTATAAAGACAAATGACGAGTGTGGCACTTTCACAGTATTTGTAGACCAAGCTTTATGTCTTGTGTCCCGTGAAGTCACCTATCTGACGATAGATGAATAGAGTAAGAGTATGATGTGCTGATAAAAGAAAATAGAAGTCCTGGAGTCAAAATGATATGAGTTCAATTCTGACTCTACTAATTGCTACCTACAAGTGATTTATTGTTTCTTGACCTCATTTTTCTCAGCATTGTTCTAGGGATAATAAGGGTACCTGCTGCAAAGGGTTGTTGAAGTGTTCATGAAGCACTCGAGCGGCTCAGTTGGTTGAGTGTCAGACTTTGGCTCAGGTCATGATCTCACGGTTCATGAATTCTAGCCCCACATGGGGGCTGTCAGCACAGAGCCTGCTTCAGATCCTCTGTCCCCCTCTCTGTCTGCCCCTTCCCTGCTAATGCTCTCTCTCTCTCAAAAATAAAACATTAAAAAAAAAAGTTGAGATAATTCTTCAAGAGAGCTTAGTTGAGTGGTATAACTTAGTTGTTAAAGGTTTCTGGCATGGTTTTGGTGTTCAAATTCTACCAAGCGCTCATTTGCCTCTTGGTAAGGGAACTGTATCCCCAAATATTAATGGAAAACAAAGTGTAAAAATTATATATTTTTTAATTGCCTAGTGTTCAGTTTCCTATTCTTGCTGTGTCAAATTACTCCAAACTAGGTGGCTTAAAATAACCTAGATATATTACATTTCTGGAGGTCAGAAGTCTGAAATGAGTTTTACTGGGGTTAAAAATCAAAGATGTTCACAGAGCTGATTCTTTCTGGAGGCTCCTGGGGATAATTTGTTCCTTGCTGCTTCTAGCATTGGTGTCTGTTTGTATATGGTGGTGTATGACTGGATCACTCCCATTCCCCTTCGTAGTCAAATAGCCTTCTTCTCTCTGACCTCTGATCCCCCATCTCCCTTTTATAAGGAGCCGTGTGATTCTATTGAGCACACTTGGATAATCCTGGATAATTTCCCCATCTCAAGATCCTTAATCATATCTGCAGTCTTTTTTTTACCATGTAATGTGGGTTAAATTGTGTCTCTTAAAAATATATGTTAAAGCCCTAATCCTGAGTACCAGTGAATATGACCTTGCTAGCTAAAAGTTATTTATTGTTTCTTCTATTATTCTTCTCAGCTTTGTACTAGGAATAATAAGGGTACCTGCTGCAAAGGGTTGGTTAAGCACCCAACTCTTCGGCTCAGATCATGCTCTCAGAGTTGTGGGTTCAGGTCCCACATCGGGCTCTGCACTGACAGTGATCAAAATAAATAAACATTTTTTAAAAAGGAAATAGTGTCTTTGCAGATGTGGTCATGTTAAAGTTCGTTTATACTGGGTCACCTGGGTGGCTCAGTTGGTTGGGCGGCCGACTTCAGCTCAGGTCATGACCTCGCAGTCCATGAGTTCGAGCCCCGCGTCTGGCTCTGTGCTGACAGCTCAGAGCCTGGAGCCTGTTTCAGATTCTGTGTCTCCCTCTCTCTGACCCTCCCCCTTTCATGCTCTGTCTCTCTCTGTCTCAAAAATAAATAAACGTTAAAAAGAATAAAAAAAAAATAAAGTTAGTTTATACTGGATGAGAGTGGATCCTAATCCAATGACTGGTATCTTTATACAACAAGAGAAGTTTAGACACAGACACACAGAAGAGAATGCCATGCGAAGACGCAAAGATAGAAGTGACCTACAGGGAGAATATTTTGTGACTATAGAGGCAGAGATTGGAGTAACATGTCTGCAAGCCAAGGATGGCCAAGGATTGTATTGTCAGCAGACCCTGGGAGTTAAAAGAGAGGCTTAGAGCAGATTCTTCCTCTGAGAAGAAATTGCCCTACTGACATCTTGATTTTGTACTTTTGGCCTCCAGAACTGTGAGAAAATAAATTTCAGTTGTTTTAAGCGACTAGTGTGTGGTAATTTGCTCTGGTAACCCCAGGAAATTAATGTACTGTGTAAGATAACATAGTCACGGATTCTGGGGATAGAAATCTTTGGGAGACCATTATTCAGCCCACCTACCACACACATTGCTTAGTCTTCCCTACCCCACTCTCTCCATGCAGGACTCTCTGGTAAGTACCAAAGCATAAGTGGTAGTTCTGGAAATGAAGATAAATGAGACTTACTAATATCCCACCCCAATTCTAAGGTGATAGAGCAAACTCACGGTCCCCTTACTCTACACTGTGTATGTGCAGTATGACAGCCAGAGGGCCAGGCCTGGGAGGCAGGCCTTGTGTACCCCCTTGCTGCCTTACTGGAAGGGTAGAGTAGAGTCCAGTCTTCCACACACAGTACTCTGACCCACCACTGCAAAACACGGCCTGAAAAATGTCTCAGGATCTACTGGATCCATTTAATAACACTTCTTCTGGGGAAAAAAGGTAGGAAGATAGAAAAAAATGTCTAGAAACTTTATATATAACAGCCCCCTCATCCACTTGAAGATGGGGGAAATACTATTCCCTATCAACTGGTGTGGAAACAAAGAAAAATGAGGAGAAGTCCCTCACCTCACCTCACCAATAGTAATAGGCATCCAATAAATATCAATTAATATTGATATTATCATCATGTTAATAGCTATATTCTGCCTTTTCCCACACTCTAGATGGTTGACTATGTGTCTACCCTTCATATTCAGTGAATACTTCATCCCTGTCAGTTTGGAATTGTGTATGATCTGGTTGGCAAATCTTCCGATAATGGGGAATATCCCTCAAGTGTAATTTGTACATGGCAACCCCTTCTTATCTGTGTCACAGGAATACCAAGACCATGATACATCTGAGTTGGCATATGTGGACATGCTTTGAAAAGAGAAAAGTAGAAATATATAATTATGAACAAAAAATGAGTAGGCAAAACCGATGGGCCTTATTCTTTGTTGAGAAGCCAGAAGAGTGAATTTGGCACCGTTGCATGTTGGGAGTATTCTGTGATGAATCTCACTGTGGTAAAGAGGTGGCAGGTGGAAATCTACACTAGAGAAAAAGGTAGGAGTGGTCCCTGGACCCCATCTACACGGCTGCATGAAGACTCTCCCATGGCTGAACTGCCCTGCACTTCAGCAGATGCAGAGCTGGCCAGAACACAGCTTTCAGGGAATCCAGGCGCTTCCATTCTTTGTCAGGAACAAATTAAGCCAGATCTTGCTCATACCATGAGTAGAGTTTAGAAATGAACACTAATAGTAATAATAATACTTAGTTCATATTTATTGAGTACTTTATTGTAACAAGTGCTCTCTTAAGCCCTTCACACATTATTATTTTCCTCATGGGGAAACTGAGGTTAAGTAATTTGCCCAAGATCACAGGTATAAAATATCAAAGCCAACAACTTTGAACCTACAACTTTCTAACTCCAAAGGCCAAGCTTTAAGCCATCTTACAGTAATTGCCTCTGGAAATTAATATTCCATGTTAAATAATACTCATTTGATTTTAGTGTTTTCTCTGTAAAATGTGGTCTGGAAATTATGGTACAATCAACAGAAGGTTTAAACATGGTTTCTTATAGACCACGATTTGCTGGAGATTGGAGTGAATTCAGGCCAGTGAGAATGTCATGAGCTGAAAAGACTTTCCTAGGACCCTGTGATGTTTAGAAAATTACTTTCCAGGTTGCCTTAATCCCTGCTGTCACAGCGTGAACTTCATTCCTCTCGTTCTGTCCTCAGTAGAGATAGTGACCTGCCGGTAACTATTTCCACAAAATAAGCCTTCATTGTACCTGAAGACTTCTTTGGACCCCTGTCTTAGTTTCCTTTCTATCTAACACATGAGAAGGCTCATCCTGCTAAGATGGGGACTTAGGTTCTGCTTTTCACAGGCTCCCCCCCGGTAGCTGTGAACTTGCAACTCCAGGGCCACACATTCTAGCAAGTGTCTCCTCCACAGGAAGCTGGTTCCCTGATGACACGGCTTCTTTGGGCTTTTGTTGGCAAACAGCTCTGTTTTTCACACAATTGATTGGGAGAGCAGAAGGCAGCAGTGGGGTTCTCCCGAAGAATGGAAGAATGCTCGGAAAGACCCAAGACAATAGGGCTCTCTGCTCAGGCTGTGAGTCTTACCTCTCCCTTGTAGCCTCTTGGAAGCTATTGGTGGTACTAAGCCCCACTGGCAATCATAGTTAATTTTGAGTGTCCAAGCGAGTAGATGAAAAAGCTGATCTTGATTCTGTTTACAGGGCAGATTTGCTAAAAAGCAGGAAAATTGTTGAACTCTTTCATTCTGGTGAAATACATTGTACATACCCTGCAAACAAGGCTATTTGCATTAGCAAATGATGTGACTATCCTAGTCCTTGTGCCTGACCACAGTGAGAATTACTTGATAGCTAGGAATCACCCTGAGAATTCCCAAAGCTATTTCAATGTAATAAAAAGAAACTCAAACCAAGCACACAGTGATTTTACTTTGGACAAAGGTTGTTCTAGCCCTATGCAGTGGCTCAGAGGCAGTGATTGATGTTTTCCCATCACGAGGCACAGTTGGTTAGTTCCTTACTTTGTCTCAAATTTATTGTCACTGAAGGACATTAGTTTGTTACAATATGCCAAGAAGGGCAGAAAAAAAGTCCTTAAAGGTCAGATAGTTATTAATGAATTGAACTGACGAAAGGATTTAAAAATCACCTCCGTGGTACGGCATCTTTTAAATGCCTTACCTCAATGATCTCTTCTAAAAATCTCCAGTTACAAGTGACACTTGTCTCCCCCAGTTGTCAAAAGGCAAGATCCCCCCCCCCCTTATTATCCTGTGGTCCATATGCACTAGTTATGGTTCATCTCATTTCATGATAAACACATACATCACATTGGTGTGAATAATCAAGCAGGTATCTGTTTCATAAAACCTGGCCAACAACATCCACTCAGTAACAACCAATGGAGGGGCAAGAATGGTTTGATGGTGTTGGAGGGTGAACACTATGAGGAAGGCAGAGGGGTGACGCAAGGGAGATCCCAACAAAGTCTGTGATGTGCCAGTTGACACAAGCCCCTCCTGGGAGCTTTCCTCTCCTTGACGCCTACCTCCCTATGCAACTATGCACAGAATACCTTTTTGGTTAGTCTCAAACTTGATACTTCAGGGATTTGGAGGCTGAAATCCTGTTCCTGATCCCCTCCCAACTGACTGATCAATCTTTATCAGTAAACCCTATTAGACTATCTCAAACGGGTCACAAGGGCAGGATTTTTAGCTGATCTTTAAAGGTAAAACTTGGATCCGTTGGCCCTGTGGTTAGGTGAGTAAAGAGCAGGAAGTCTTGTGGCAAAGCCTAGGAAGGGAATGAGCAGGTATTTCATTGTAAAGTTCATGCCTCTTTAAGAAAGGTAGGGGGAAGGGAGGCAGTTGGGGAAATGGCATGTTGTAGGGTTATCAGAGTCTCCAAACTTTTCATACTATTTCTTCTAGTATTCTTTTTTTTCCTCTCCCACCATTCAAATTTTGGATTGAAAGTATTAGAATAAATAACACAGAAAATAGTTTCACTTAGGCTTCTTTAGAAATTCATCACTTAAACTCACTGAATTCATGTTTAGTATAAAGTGGAAATGTAGAGCCTTGAATGACCACATATGTTTAAAGGCTATTGATCTCAGCTACTTTTTCTTACCGTTGCTCTTCTGCACATTGCCTAGTGGGATAAGGCACAAAACCAAGAGCAGAAGGGCTGGTATTTGAATAATCTTTGTAAACAATCACTGGCTCCTCACATCCCTGGCAGAGAGCATCCTCATTGGAACACTATTTTGGATACCATAACTTGGTGGGATTCCCAAGGCCAAGCTGCACTGTATGGTTTAAGCACCTGGGCTCCAGTCAGATTGTTCTCAGAACAAATACTCACATAAGCCTATGTATAACTACAAATCCTTCCTAATTTCTGGGAAATGTATTAGAAATGAACCCTTGGCTCATTTGCTATATTAATTCTTAAAAGTTTTTCACTCTGTTTGACTTACCAATTCAACAGTAATGATGGGATAAAGCAAGACACTGTAGTTTGGTGAAAAAGACCTCTGAAGTGGGTATATACCAGTCACATCACGCCTTCTCAGAGCTTCCAATTACACCTAGAATAAATCCACACTACTTACCCTGGCCTCTTGGGCTATAAGTTATGTGCCCTCTGCCTGTGGCTTTAGCCTCACCGTCCACGATTACCTTCATTGCCTCTTACATTCCCACCTTACATTCCCACTGTCCTGATTTCTTTTGATTCCAGTGCTCCAGTTGTCTTCCTATTTTATTGCACCCTACTAGATCTTCACATAGCTGACATTTGAATTTCATGTCAAATGCACCTTCTTCAGACAGACCTTCCCTGATCACATTGTATAGCAACAAGCTCTCTCTTGTGTCAGGTTTTGTTGTTGTTGTTGTTGTAATTCCTTTTTTATTTGTCTGTCATCTATCTTGTCTCCCCAGAACACATGCTTTATGAGGACGGGATCCTCACTTCTCTTATTCACCTTTATAGCCCCAGTGACTGGCACATAAACATGTTTAATCAATACTACTCAATAGTTGAGTGAATTGGAAGTAAAAAAAAATCTATGTTCTGTCCCATCTCTCGCATTATTGTGTCAATTTCTAGAACTCTCTAGGCCTCAGTTTCACCTTTTGTAAACTAAAAAATGTGAACCAGATTTCTAAGTTGAGTTTCATATTGGACTTTAAGTTTACATTGGTTGTGCTTCATTAAATTCTGTTTCACATTATGAGCATAGAAGACTATTTCCACAAAGGTATACCATAGTTCAATTTGTAAACAGCTTCCATGACTGAGTCTTTGACATAGTTCTTAGGACAACTGTGTAATCTATCACTCATTCAACAATCACTCTGAGAATCAGGCACAATATTAGACTTTGGGACTATAACAATGACCAAGACCTTCTCTGCCTCAAGTTTCTTACACTCTCAATAAATCAGCAATTAACAATAGTGATTTCAATACAGTGATGAGTACCAAGATGGGGGAGTATCTATGATGGCCCACAGGCAGAATACCTAATGCAAATGAGACATCAGGGAGACTTCCATGATACTGTGACAGTTCAAATAAGACTGGAAGGGTAGTGTTGCCCAGGTGAGGATGAGGAGGGGAGGGGTGTATCAGGAAGAGGCATTAGCATGTGTGAAGATCTCTAGGGAAGAGAGAATATGACCTGTTTCAAGAAGCTTGATAGTTAGGCGGGAGCAGAGAGTTTAAGAAGTAGATGACTAAGAAATGTAGCTAAACATCGCTGTGCACAAGCTCTTGCAAAGCAAAGGGAAGATCATCTTAGGTTGTTTGGCTCTCTGGTTCCTAAAAGAGGCCTTCATTAATACCTTCTCAGGCACAAGGTCCAGAGTAGGATCAATCATATGGTCTGTGTGTCTGTTAAATAATTTATTCTCTATGATAGTAGCTTCTTAAATCTATTTCTATAGAAGTTAGATTAGTACCACCTTGCTATTTCGTTTGACTTTCGTAATACCCTACTCATAACTTCATATTTAACTGAGATAATTCTAGGGGACTATTTGCAAAAAGGAAATTCCTCTTTTTTCCCTATAGAATATAGAAAATAACTCTAGCTAACGCTGTGGATTTTCAAACTGTGCTACTTCCCAATAACATGGACTTATTCATTCCTTTGTGACATTTGGTTTTTATCCTGCTTGACCTGTTGTGTCAAGTTCCTCAGGTTCTCAGCCCATGTCGTCATGGTACTAGGGATCTGGTACCAGGCAATACATATACTGTTGGGAAAATGACATTTCAGAGATTTCTTTTTTTCCCTCAAAGCCTCGATCGTGCCTTGAACAGAAAAAAAAATGTTTTCTTGTTCTCATTTGTAAAAGTCTGATAACTTGAAACTTTTGCTTAATATATATAAATACAGTCCTGCTAGAAACTGAGTATTTGGGGACCATGCCTCCCCACCCCCAATACACATGTTGAAGTCCCTCAGAATATGACTATATTTGGATATAGTCTTTAAAGGGGTAATTAAGGTTAAATGAGGTCACATGAGTGGACCCTTATCAAATTTAACTAAAGTCCTTAGAAGAAGAGATTAGGACCCAGACAGGCACAGAGGAAAGACAGTGAGAAAACAGAGGTGGAAGACAGCCTGCAAGACAAGAAAAGGAGCCTCAGAAGAAATGATCCTGGTGACCTCTTGATCTCAAATTTTATCCCCTACAACCATAATGAAATATACTTTTGTCGTTTAAACCACCCAGTCTCTGATACTTTTATGGCAGTCCTCACAAACTAATACAAGCTCTATCCCATTTCTTAAGTGAATAAATTGAAGATTACAGGTAATTCATTCATTTGTTAACTGCCTGGTATATCTTTTATTAATTTAGAGCAAAATGTTTATGTGTATTTTTCAGGAATGTATTATCAGTGTTTCTGTCAAGAATGTTATCAGCTTCCCCTAGGAGTCTGCAAGACTCCTTGAAGGGGAAGAGAATCAAGGAATATAAGAAAGATTAGAATAAAGAGAATTGCCTAGTTATTAGGAAAATGGTACTTACTACAGTAACATTAGTCATTCATCTTTAGGGCATGGTCAAGATGGAGAATCCTGTGATCTGCAGTTATACCATAAGCTTTGGAATGAATATATAGTTTATGATTTATAAGATTTGTAAGTACTCTCTCTTGAATGGACAGATTACCAGGGGTTTAACTGGCTCTGGAGAGCCAGGTTCCGGTTTGAGGTCTGTCATTAGGTCTGTGGAACCTTGACCACTGCTTTTCTGTGTGGATTTTACAGTCTTCATCTGTGAGCTGAAGGGATTGGCCTTGATGACCTTATAGGTCTATTTTACTTGTAACATTCAATGTTGTTAAGTGTCCCCAGTGGGCTAATATGGTTGAGAAACATTTCACACCTATAAAGATTTTTGGTGGGTTTAAAAGCCATCCATATGGTTACAAGTTATAGAAGTCAATATTTAGAAAAACTTCTCTCTGCTTCCAAACTTTCAAGGTGTTAGTATAGGTATATTAAACTGTCATTTCTTCAGTATTCCTTTAGTTATTTCATCCATATTGTCCTCTCCATGGGGTCAGTGTTATATGGTACTATAAAATGAATCTATCTACTGATTGATAGTATGAAAAATGCTACATACTCTCAGAACTCAAATAGGTTGTCATGGTAACTGATGACATTTCTATCCTGCAGAGTGCACTAGGAGTGCATGGCCTGTGTGTCCCTGCAAACTATTTCATGTTATTTTTGCAATGGGAAATCTTGAGCCAGTAGTAGTGTGAAGATAGGAGGTTATCCAGCTCAAATCTTCACTTTCTAGGCTTAACTTAGGCAAAGAAAATGTCTTCTTAATCACTGAATCCCTAGGCCTTACATTAGAGTACACACTTAATACATGATTTTTGCATAAGTCAATGAATAAATGTCAGAATCTTGCTGGTACATGAACTTCTGTATAAAAGACGATCATTTTAAACCTAGAAAGTTTTATTTATCACAGGAGATAGATCATTGTGTGTTTTACTGCCAGCATCTACTAACACTCCAGTTTTCTTCTGGGATATGACTCCCTCTCCAACGCTTTGTCGTGGGTTTTGGGTTGAAGTCACTTTTACACCAACCACAAAAGTGGGGATGTGGCTTACGTCTAGCCAGTCAGAGCATTGTATTCCTGTGGCCACATTAACTGGTTTTAGACACGTGAACCCGTTATATTAACACACACTGCTGAGAAACAGACAGATATGTCCCATTTGAGCTAGCCTTAAATCTGAGTGTTGATTGATCTGAGCTATTGGCCACCATAACACCATAAATGGATCCTGAGGATGAAGTTCTCAAAGAACAGAGAAAAGCCACAGACTGGGGAGGAACTTGAACCACACCCGAAGTTCCTTTGGACTTAGCAACTTTGTGAGCCAATAAATTCCCTTGTTGTTTAAGACATTTGGGTTGCATTTTCTGTCACTTGGAGCAGAAAACATGTCCATTGAAGTATGCCCCCAGCAAGCTTTGAGGAATAGTGGAAAGAATCCAGGTCCGTGGACAGACTCTTTACTATTTGATTTTGGGCTAGTACTTCTCTGAAAATGGGGCCAATTATCCTAGACTGTCCTATTTCTCATGGTTATTAAGAGGAATAAAGTTGAAAATGTATTTTGAAGTATTTTTTGAAATGTAACTACTGTTAGCTCTAAAAATTTTGACAGTAGGTACTACAAATGATGCTGAAAAGCAATGTTGTGCTGGAAGCTGCTAAGTCCATGATATTCAAATAAATATCTGTTATTTCATGCCTCATAACTAAAGGAAACCTTGTGATATGAAACAATTGGGTGCTGAGTGAAAAATTGAAGCTGCTTTTGGACTATTTCTGAATATATAGATGTTCTCATAATGTAGAATAGGTGGTAGGATTTTAATAATAATGCTAATCATTACCACTTACTTTCTGACCACATACTCTGTGCCATGTTTTACACGCTTGATTTTCTAATCCCCTCAACAACTGTATGAGGGAGGTGCTATTATTTCTCCTGTTATATAGATGAGGAGGTTAAGATTTAGGGACACCAGTAACTTCCTCAGTGTTGTAGGGTCAGTAAGAAGCAATAGCAGAACACAAACCCAGGCTGTGTATCTCCAAAGTAGTTAGCTTTTTCCTTAACACAAAAGTTTAGAAGAGAAATACAGGTATAGGCAAGCATTCTTCCTTATTGAGGTGCCCTGTTCTGGTAAATTGAGTTTTGCTTGCATTGGAAGATTAAAAGGCAGAAAACAGTAGCCCAAGAGTCAGTCATGTCTATTCTGGACTCTGCCCAAATCTGGATAAGTTACAACATTATTCTGAGACTTGGTCTCCCAAGGAGAATGCTGTGAAGATTGGATGAGGTATACCTATGATAGAAATGGGAGACATTTTTATTAAAGGTATTCCTTGTTCAAGTCAGTATGTCTCCACTGAGGAACTGAATTGGCTTTGTTTTATAAAAGACAAAGTACTTTTACTTTTTAAAAAATTATTTTTATTATTTAGAAAATATTTTTTAATGTTTATTTTTGAGAAAGAGAGAGAGAGAGAGAGCATGAGCAGGGGAGGGGCAGAGAGAAAGGGAGGCACAGAATCTGAAGCAGGCTCCAGGCTCTGAGCTGTCAGCACAGAGCCTGATGCGGGGCTTGAACTCAGGAGCCGTGAGATCATAACCTGAGCCGAATTCAGACACTTAACCGACTGAGCCACCTAGGCACCCTAATTTTTATTATTTTTTTAAAGTTTATTTATTTTTGAGAGAGAGTGAGATAGCATGTGAGTGGGGGAGGGACAGAGAGGGGGGAGACACAGAATCCAAAGCAGGATCCAGGTTCTGAGCTGTCAGCACAGACCCTGATGCGGGGCTCCAACCCATGAACTGCAAGACCATGACCTGAGCCAAAATCAGACGCTTAACCACTGAGCCACCCAGGTGCCCCATTTTTTTTTTAATTGAGATGAAATTTATGTAACATAAAATTAAGCATTTTAAAGCGAACAGTTCAGTGACAATTAGTACATTTATAAATTTGTGTAACCACCATCTCTGTCTAGTTCCAAAACATTTCCATCACTCCAAAGTAAAACTCTGTACCAATTAAACAGCCTCCTCCATTTTCCCTTCTCGCTAGCCCCTGTTAATCACAAATCTGCATTCTGTCTCTATGGATGTATTTATTTGGGATATTTCATATCAGTGAGATCATACCGTATGTGATCTGTGGTGTGTAGTTTGTCTCATTTAACGTAGTATTTTGACGGTTCATCCACACTGCATGTATCAGTACTTCATTGCTTTTTATGATTAATATTCTGTCATATGTATATACCACAATTTGTCTATCCATTCATCCCTTGATTGATATTTGGGCTCCTTCTACCTTTTGACTATTGTGAATAGGGAAGCTATGAATATGTGTGTACATGTTCTTGGTTGAGTATCTGAGTATCTGTTTTCAGTTTTAGGGGGTATATACCTAGGAGTAGAATTGCAGGGTCATATGGTAGTTCTGTTTTTAGCTTTCCGAGGAACCATCAAACTGTTTTTCAGAATGCCTGAACCATTTTACATTCTCACTAGCAACGTACAAGAGTTCCAATTTCTCTCTGTCCTTGCCAACACTTGTTATTTTCTTTTTAAAAAATATTATTATTGACATACTAGTAGGTGTAAAGTGGTACCTCATTGTGATTTTGATTTTGCATTTTTCTAATCACTAATAAAATTAAGCATCTTTTCATGTGTTTTTTGGCCATTTGTATATTTTTTTTGGAGAAATGTCTGCATAAGTTATTTCCTCATTTTTAAATTGGGTTTTTTGGGTTTTTTGTTTTGTTTTGTTTTTGAGTTGTAAGAGTCCTTTGTATATCCTGGATACTAAATCATATCAGATAAAGGATTCACAATATTTTCTCCAATTCTGTGGATTATCTTTTTATTTTTTGATAGTGTCCTTTGATACACAATTTTTTAATTTCAATAAAATACAATTTATTTTTCTTTTGTTGTTTGTGGTTTTGGCATAGTGCCTGAAAAACTGTTGCCAAATAAAAAATCCTAAAGATTTACCCCTGTTTTCCTGTAAGAGTTTTTAATTTTAGCTCTTATGTATTAGGTCATGATCCATTTGCATTAATTTTTGTGTATTGTGTGAGATAGAGGTCAAACGTTTTTTGCATGTGGATATCCAGTTGATTCAGTATCATTTGTTGAAAGAATATTCTTTCCCCTTGAATGGTATTGGCACTCTTGTCAAAAGTCAGTTGGCCTTAGATATATGAATTAAATTATCTTTATTTTTGTTATTACTTCTCACAAGGTTGAAGAAAAACACAGGAGAGTGATTATTGTTTTTCTTTAGCCAGTGGGGAAATAGAAGTTCAGAAGTTACATATATTAATAACAAAAATATCTTCTATTTGCTACAGGCTTTCTGTGTGCTAAACCATGCTGGCAAAGATGTACATATATTATTTCTGAACTACACAACAATCCCACAGAATCATGAGTCTCTTGTAGAGAAGAGGTACCATGAGGTAGAATCATACACACTGGCTTGTGCAATCCATTAATGTCATGATCATCTTTGGAACACAGATCCTTCAACTACAAAGCTCATGCCCATTCCATTGTACCACACTGTCTTTAGCTATACAAGTAGTCATGTCTCTGCTTCTTGTCTTGTTCCCCACTCTTTAGTAGAATTGTAGGGATCTTCCTAAAAAACAATCAAATCAAATAACTTATATGGCTCTTGTAATATTGCTTAGATTTGTCCATTTGACATGTATTTTTTGCTCAGTTTCCAGTATATTTTGCAGAAAGAAAAAAAAGAAAGAAAGAAAGAAAATTGCACTGTTGCATTTTGCCTTCCTACTATGCCTAGATCTCAGACTACCTTTCAAACTAAACTCGGAAAGGTTAATAGGGCAATCTGTTGCATGCACCTTTTTCTGAACTCAGTCGCTGGGGTTTAAAATGCCCTTTTAGCTTACTTTACCTGATCTTTTTCTTATGACCAAAACAACAAAAATAAGTAAGAAATTCTGCCACAAAGTGATTTGCTGATTTTTTGTCTTTCAGCCAATAGAATATCCCTTTAGCATAAAGATATACCCTTGCCAATTCATATATTGCTCTCTTGTTTATGTCTAATTTGAATGGGAAGATTTCCCCCACAGTTATCAAGCATTGTGTTTCTTCCTCTTTCTCTGCTGCTGTCAAGATAATGTCCTAAAGGCAGAGGTAAAATGCCTTTTATTTCTAGTTGTTATTTGTGGAGATGAAGAAGAAATAACCCACCTCATTTCTATAGACCAGCACTGTCCAAAAGAACATTTTGCAGAAATGGAAATACATCTATGCTTTCTAATATTGTAGCTATCAATTACATGTGGCTATTGAGCACTTGAAATGTAGCTAGTGTGATTGGGGAAATGACTAAAGTTTTAATTTTATTTAGTTTTAAATAATTTAAATTTAAAGTAGATAGCCACATATGGCTAGTTGGTACCATTTTGGACAAGGAAGCCCTTAGAAATTATGACCTCTGAACTCGGTAAAGGTAGGAATGGAGTTATAGAGCAAACATAGATAAAAGTAACCCTGGTAGCTGATAAGCAAGAAACATTAGATGAGAAGTAACTGAGGGGGAATTAGCAAGGCAGAAGACAAATGACTTTTGGCAATTTTCCCATCTGCTTTAATTTATGCATTTATGTATTTCATACTACTGTATTTGAGCACCTATTATGTATGAAGCTCTGTTCTAGATGCTGGTGATATGGTAAAGAACAATATAATTTCCTGCCTTGGTCCTTATATTTTAGTGCAGGGTTTCTTAGCCTTGGCACTATTTTGGGCCAGATAATTTTTTGTGAGGGGCTATCCTGTGTGTTACAGGATGACTGGTGACATCCTTGCCTCTTATTAGTAGATGCCAGTAAACACCCCCAACTCAATTGTGATAATCAAAATATCTGCATACATTGCCAAATGTCTCCTGGGGGCAGGGGAGCAAAATACCCTCTATACACATACCCTGAAAACCACCAATCTAGTGGATGGGTAGATAATTGTACTTACTTGTTTAAAAGAAATGGACAAATTTAGTCCAAGATGTCATTTATTAAATGAATCATCATATCTTATTCCAGCATCCATTACATCTCTGCTATGGACCAAATGTTTGTGTCTCCCCAAAATTCATATGTTGAAGCCCTGGTCCCACTTTGATGGTATTTGGAGGTGAGGTCTTAGGGAGGTGATTAGGTCATGAGGTGGGGTCACCAGAAAGCTTGCTCTCTTTCTCTTCCTGTGTTGTTACAAAGAAGAAGTCAAATGAGGATACAGTGAGATGGCAGCCACCTATAAGCCAAGAGAAAAGGCCTCAGGTTGAAACCTACCTTGTGGGGACTTTGATCTTGGACTTCCCAGCCTCCAGAATTATGAGAAGTAAATTTCTATTGCTGAAGCCACCTGATCTACAGTATTCTGTTATGACAGGCCAGCTTTCAGATACAACCTTCCAGGCTCTGACCTAGGCCCTGGAGATGCAGTAATAAATACAACATAGTCCTTGCCTCCAGAGTTCACATACATATACAGGGAAGAACTACATATACATGTAAACAGACAACTAAAACATAGTCTGCTTAATGTTATCTTAGTATATGCCCATCCTGGGGCAGACAAGTAGGAAAACAGTTGGGGAATGGACCAGGCCCATTATAATTATAAATGTATAGCAGAGTTATAAATAGGACTAAGAGAGGTGAAACAGGTGACAAATGCATTCCAGTCAGAGGGTACTATATATGCACAGGCCTGGTGATGGCAGAAAACATTGTATATTTGGCAATTGTGGTACCTGATCTGGCTGGAGTGAGCAATGAGGGGTGGAAATGACCAGAGCTGAGGCTTGACTACAGCTGGTAGAGGCAGAAGCCACATCATGATCTGCTGTGCTGTTCTTAGGAGCACAGACTCCCTGTAGGCATCAAGCATCCTCAGAAGGGTTTTAAACAGGACTATATCTTGGCCAAATGTGTTCTTTAATATCTGGCTGCAAAGTGAAGGATGGGCTGTGGAGGACATGACTGGTTAAGAGACTGCTGCAGTCATTTAGTAAATGATATTATAGCTTGGGGTGCCTGGGTGGCTCAGTCATTAAAGCCTCTGACTCTTGACTTTTTTCAACTCAGGTCATGATCTCCCTGTTGGTGAGTTCAAAGTCAGCATCATAATCTGCACTGCCATTGCGGAGCCTGCCAGGGATTCCTTCTCTCTCTCTTTCTCTCTGCCCTTTCCCCGCTTGCACATGCTCGCTCTTGCTCTCTCTCTTGTTCTCTCTCTCGAGATGAATAACTAAACTTAAAAAAAAAAGATACCATAGCTTGAGCTAAGGCGATGGTAATGTGGGCAGAGAGAAAAGAGGTAGAATATGGAGATATTTAGGAGGTGGCATTGACAAGCCTTGATGACTGATTGGATCTGGGCGGTAAGGGGAAAGGAGGAATTGAAGATGGCTCCAAAGTGACTTCCTAAAATGTGTGTTTGTGTTCCTCTTCCAGATACCATGGTTAAAACAGAACAGCTTTAGTTTCCTTGAGACTGAGAGCTGGAACCATACTTGGGTGTGCTCAGGGAAGAAACTGCCCTTAATTCCTGTCTTGGGAATGGGGTACTTCACAAGTCCGATGAATCGTGCAGAGTCATATATACATGGGCAGTGCCTCTGCTTGAAAGCTGGTTATAATCCAAAGAGAAAATGCCTTGCTTATAGCATCCTGGAATATATAATATTATATTGCAAGATTATATTGATATTAATAATTAAAATTTAATCAATAATATGATGTTAACATAATATATTAATATATCCTGGAAGGCAATATTCTTAGGGACCCTAAGAGCGGACTGAGGCAAAAGTAGCTGTCAAGTGCTCACTGATAACCATCAAGGTAACTTCACCCATGGCAATGGTTTGGATTGCCCTGTGAGTGTGAAATGCATGCTTGAGAAATCATCTCAAAACCAATGGAATGAATTCATGCACAGGAAATGAGATTTGTGTAATCTGCTCTGGCCTCTGTTTTGTTCAGCATCTCAAGCTTCTCTCTGCTCCTTCTCTCCCTTAGTGGTTTTAAGCTCTACTTTGTTATTCTGGTTTCTCAGAACTTTTCCCAGCTGTCATGTGGCAGGCAGGCCACAAGGGCAAGTGTAGGCATGTCTTGGTTATTTGTTTTTAATTGGAAAATCTTGTTCAGAATACACAGGAAGATTTTTTTTTTTTTGTCCTTAACTCCAAATGATTTAATGTGGGTGTTTCCCGACTTAGATTTTGAAAATCAGACAAATCATTTGATATTAAAGTGAAATCAAATGATTCTCTCAAGCCCCACATCTCCCTGCAAGAAGATGATTTGACGTGTATTAAAAGGGTGTTCCTCTGAGCCCCGACTTGTATTTATAGTTGATGTGCATGTGAATCTGTTGGCCTGGGAATCAGTCAAGCATCTATTTGTGTGGGTTGAATTATAAGAGGGGTTGCTGTGTGTAAAAGAGTAGGAAGAAGTTTTTGTATGTGATTAGGGTCTAGAAGAAGGTGGAATGACATGAGTAGTCCACCTGACTCCTTGGACTAGGTTTGGATGTCAGTGGAGTTAGAGGGTGAGTCAGAGCTGAAAGGATTTGTTTTCAAAGTGAGAGAGTGTTACAGAGAGACAGACGGCCTCTGCCTCTGTCATTGCATGAACGTTACAGTTACTCTCACAACTCTAGAACTGGCAACTTTGGGAACATCCAGAGCTAACATACTTAGCAGAGACTTTGGTTGTAAGAATTATAGAGATGAGAAACATGAATAGATTCATTCTGGGGCACGCCTGAGTCAACCCTGGGGATCCCCAAGAAGTAACTGAGAGAGACTCTGTTAGAGGATGCCTTGAAGCTTCCCAAAATAAGTGGACAAAACTTGAATAGGGTTTGGATAATCTTACATCTTTTGTCCTTAAAGGCATGTGAGACCCAGGATGTTGTATTAGCCATAAAAGCCCTGGACTGGAAGACATTTGTCTACATGTGTGGTGGAACTTCAGTCAAAAATCTGGAGTGGGTCCCCCTGGTAGAATTTTAATCAGTGTCCTTCGTCTACTTATCACATTCTCTGACTCTTAAATGTCATCTAAAATCTCTGCTTTCTGAGTGACAAGACAGGGCATGTGAGACCAGAAACAAATTGTCTGGCTAAACTGCGGGATGCTTAGTATGTAAAACCTAAAAGTGCCATTAACTTTGCTGAGCTGATGATCATCAAAGCTGTGGTCTAGTGTTCGTGTAAGAGAAGCCAGGACCAGGCTCTCTGAGCTATTGATTTCCATCTAACTGTTTCTGTCTGATTGTGTGTTGATTTGGGAATCTGAGTGGTATGTCCTGTACTAATCTTCCCACTTACTCGGGCAGCTTGAAAGTTAGAACATCCACATTTTAAAATTTTCCAACAGATCCACAAATGGAAGTATTTATGTTCCCCTTATTTCCGTAAAAAATACAACAGGCTGTACTGAAAAATTTCAGCAAATGCTATTTATTCTTCTTGCTTGGCCTAGGTCCATTTCAGTTCTGTCTCCAAATAGTACAGCCCCATGTGTTTGATTTGGATATCTGGTTGGGGAAGTGAGTGTCCGTCACTATTCAATAACATCACAAGTAAAATTCATTCCGTTGACAAAGATGATGTGTCCTGTGATCCTTGTCCACAACATGAATGATAAAGGAGCTTATATAATGAGGTGAGAAAAGAAAACAAGCTAATACCCAACAATAGGGAATTTATTAAGTAGGCTATGGTATTCTATAGAAGAGTATGTTACCACTTAAAATGAAGACATTTAAGAAGAGAAGAATATCTAATGATATGGAAAGATACTCATAATGCTAAGTCAAAAAAGTAGGTTACAAAAAATAAATATATACTTCCAAAGGGGATGTTCCCAGCCCTTGATTTGTGGCAGCATGAGGGCTGTGTTTGCCCCATTTATAGGTACAGTAGATCCTTTTTTCTTTCTTAGACCTTGTGAGAGGATGCCAAGTTAGGTGGCAGTATCTTCCAAAGCTCTGTCCTCCAAGTACAACTTCTGTATGCCTTGCAACCCATTCTTATTCCAAACCATATGAAATAGATAAAATCATGGTCACCCCTCCACTGCTGTTGCTTGTCTGTTACTCAGCATCTTGAAAACAATTCTACATACCAATATCGTGCTTGTCTTCCCGATGCCAGCCCTTGTGTAACAGCCAATTACAAGGCATTTGTCATTGTTTTTACACCATAACTTGGTAGTTCGATTTAGACAGGGGCATTTTCTGTTGATAAATCTAGGTGGATTACCAAGTCAAAATACATTTATTAAAGCACCAATTAGATCTTGCTCCCTCATTCATCATAAGACCTTTAATTCGTGTGTCGTTTCGGCGGGGTGTTCCAGGAAACATGTTCGCCTGAGTGAATGACTTAAATTGGCATTTTGCAAGGACTACCTTATCTCAAAATTTCAAAGCAAGCTAATTACGCATTTTTTTCTTTGGTTGTCCCTATAAGCAAAAGAGTATTTTAATAAAAAATTGAAATGACAAAAAAAAAAAAATTTCAAAGCAAGCTCTTCTTTTTTATGTATGCTATGAATAATGGGCAATACTGTTTTCAACCCTTAGTACTCCATTGTTGGGATACAGCATGGAAAATAGCAAGTGGAGAAGGTGGATGCCAAAAGGTGATTATTTTCTAAAGTGAGATAATCTCCCAGATGCTTTGTAAAGTCAGGAGAAATGCACCAGTCACATGAACACAGTGGAATGCTGAATGAGCAGCAGTTAAGTTCTGGAAGAAGAGATGGGGCCAGTGAGCAGAGCAGATGCTGTTTCCTAAATGCTTGTTTTAGATGTTCTTAAGCTGAACACCATGTCTTCTCCGACCCCTGTCTCAACTTTTGTTTTCTGACATCAGTTGACAAGAATAATATCTCTTTTTTCCTGAAGTGTCTTTTCAAGATTAGGTATTCTGCTGCATACTACTTGGACTGACATCTTGCATGAGAACATCTGTAGCAGGTAGCAGTAAAATACTTCCCCAAAGGAGAAAACAGAAGACAGATTTTGGGCAGGAAGAAAGGTATAATCTAAGGAAGCAGAGATAAGAAAAATGGAATAGAGTGATTTGGAATAAAAACCCTTCAGCACATTTTCATTAAGCATTTACTTGGGTTAAGGCATTATGAGTGTTATTATCAGGAACTTTGGGTTGAAAGTCAAAAATCAAAAGTCAAGTTGTGCAAACTTGAGCCAAAGGTAAAATTTATTGGAAAGATACTGGTGTAGCTCACCAAACGCAGAGAACAGAAGAAAGCTGGGTTCCCTATGGCTTCTTTGTCTTTCTGCAAGTTGCTATCATCCTCTTTAGCTGCAAGGGGCTCCTCTCTGAACAAAAGGGAACATGGCCTCAGGCAGTGAACTAACACCATTTTATTTGAGTGACCCAAGATGTAGATGCAATATTTAACGGCTTAACTTAAACAGTCTTGCGAAGGACTCTGGTCCAACTTGGGTCACATACCTCCCTTTAACCAATCATGTGCCATAGTAGAAATGATAGGGTACGATTGGCCAGATCTGAGATATACACCTGTTTCTGGCTGATGGCAGGGTACCACAATTAGCATTTGACAAGAGAGCCATGTTTTTTTAGTTGAAGAGAAGATATTCCCCAAGGAAAGAAGGAAAAGGTTGGAGTGGGGGTGGCAATGATAGTGCACAAACTTTCTCTCAGCAACAATGGAAGCTAAAATGAAGAACACATTTTAGATGAATAAGGCAGACAGATATATATACAGCCCTCAAGGAATGTACATCCATACAGAGATCTAAGACATATTCACAAATAAGTTTAATATCCAGGGATCAAAGCAAAAAATGAAAGAATAAAAAAAAAAGTAAGAGAGAAAGAAGGAGAAATGGAAAAAAGAAGGAAATGGGCTTAGGAGAGACTTTATAGGCCTCACTTTTATAGAACAACAAATGTGTGAGGTTGTAAGAGGACTAGAATAAAGCAATAGGAAAAAAAAATACAGTATGAAATATACAAGTTCCGCTAGTCTACATAGTATCTCAGGGAACATGGGTCTTGTGCAAGCTTCTTGTGTGTTTGTGTGTGTGTGTGTGTGTGTGTGTGTGTGTGTGTAAAGCAAAGCAGTGAAACCAAAGACCTCATTTTTAATTCCAATTTTGCAAATATGCTTATCTTCCAGTTACTAATTAATTTTATTTTATATTCCACAGACATAGCTCACTGTTTCCTTAAAATAAAAAGATAAGAAATTTGAAATGGGAATTGCTCAAAGCCAAGATGGCAGAGAAGACTCAGGAAAGAATGATAAAGGAGTGGGGCCAGGTTGAGGCAGCATTCAGGAGGAAATGAGTTCTCAGTGTTTGTCAGTTTGTCTGTGGCAGATTTAATTTACTTCTAGGACAGGCTGATATAAACTTGTTATTTGGCCTCAGGCAAGTTGTATCACTTCTTTGAACCTAAAATATCTCATTTCTAAAATGAGAGAGATTGAATTAAATTAGTGATGGCAATTTGTTTCATGATATGGGCCCATTCTGATCAATTAGTAGTAAGAAGGGTTGTGTCTGGATTCACTGAAAAGGACTTCAAGCAATGAGACAGGTAACATGTTAAGCCATCATCTATCATTAATGCTTTAGTGGAAGTTGGTTTGCTAGGTTTTTTTCCCTGTGACAGATGAGGCATTTTCCTTCTAGGAGGAGTATAAGGAAACTGGTCCAACCCCCCATACTTCCATCCAGAGGATCTCCCATCTATACTGACAGCATCTCTGGAATGAGTTTTCTGTAATTGCTTTCCTGGTTTTCATTTCATAGTGGTTTGTACCCTCTTTTTGATGCATAGACCTCCCTGAGAATCTAATAGCTGTGGATGTGCTACCTAAGAACATAAATATTCCATGTTTTGCATAAAATTTCAAGGGTTTCATAGTCCTTCTGAAGACCAAACATGTAGCCCCAAGGAAACTTTCCAGGATATTAAATGCCTGATGTTACTTTATCATCATGTCAAAACATTTTTAATTGTGAATTGTGAAATTAGAAAAAAAATCTCATTGTGTATTTAAATGAAGTATCCTATGTCAACACTGAATAGCAGCCCACTTGTATGCACATGTAACATGTTTAGTCTACTTAGTAGAAAAATCAGGCAATTTTTTCTTCCATAAATGACTGATTGTTTCACTGAAGTATGATAGCAGCTAAGTCACTCACTTTAGAGGGGTGAAGAGACTTGCTTGTACAAGGGCGTGGTTAGATGCATGATTTCTTAAACTCGGCGTCAGTTTTAAGTTTTTAATGTTCTAGTATATAGTTAAATAGTTGACCAGTGCATCATTTACTAATGAAAGGGAGTTTAGTTCTTAACTCAGTTGGTATTAGTAGATAATTGATTCTTCCACCTCAGGGGTTATACAAATCACAAGGTGTATTAAAATGCAGGTTGACAGGTGCAGATCACAAAACTTTCAGCCCCCAAGTTTGTGAGAAGAGGCAAAAAACGTGCATTTGTAAAACATTCTGGTGATTGTGATGCGGAGGGTTCCAGGGTTACACTTTGAGAAATATTATAGTAGAGGGTTTGATAGCGTGAGGCAAAGATCATATCTTGTTTTTATTCTGACACAATACCTTATACATAACAGATACCTAATACATGCTCATGAACTTGAATTATTCCCGCTTGAGTGAATCATGGGAAAATTGCTTGGGCTCAGAATGTTTCGCAGAGCACTGTATACCATAATATACGAAGGAATGGAAAATGTTAACACCAAACCATATGTCTTAGGAATCACAGCTAAATTTTCCTATACTATGTTTTTTCAATATGTTGATCATTCTAAGCTGCTCATTTTCTAATCCTGTGAAAGGAGCCATTTACGTTCTATAATTCAACAAAAATGAAATAGATGATGTGGTAACTTCCTTCTTTCTCTCTTATTCTAATTCACCTTGCAAGTAGATGCTTTTTTGAAAATATGTACGTTTAGATTATTGTAATACAGTTTCATCAGTGTTTGAAATTGCTCTGGTTTTCATTTAAAAATAAAACCAATCTCGGGGCGCCTGTGTGGCTCAGTCGGTTGAGCGTCCGACTTCAGCTCAGGTCACGATCTCGCGGTCTGTGAGTTCAAGCCCCGCGTCAGGCTCTGGGCTGATGGCTCAGAGCCTGGAGCCTGCTTCCGATTTTGTGTCTCCCTCTCTTTCTGCCCCTCCCCCGTTCATGCTCTGTCTCTCTCTGTCTCAAAAATAAAACGTTAAAAAAAATTTTTTTTAAATAAAATAAAAAAAAATAAAACCAATCTCATGTGTTTTTTTTTTCCTTTTTAAATCTAAGTAGTATGCTTTTCAAATGAATCACTACAATGAAGGTAAATGGAATAACCATGTGTCCTGCTCCTTTTATGTGCTAAGAACTTCAAGTGCTTTAAAGACATTGTGCTAAGCCTCACTGCAACCCCTTAAGAAGCAATTGTTATACCCAGTTTACAGATGAAAACATGGATTCAGGGAAGTAAACTGCTCAGTCACCTAACTAGTAGCCAGTAGAACTGGAAATTTTTTTTTTAAATTTTTTTTAATGTTTATTTATTTTTGAGACAGAGAGAGACAGAGCATGAACAAGGGAGGGGCAGAGAGAGAGGGAGACACAGAATCTGAAGCAGGCTCCAGGCTCTGAGCTGTCAGCACAGAGCCCGACGCGGGGCTCGAACTCACGGACCGCGAGATCATGACCTGAGCCGAAGTCAGACGCTTAACCGACTGAGCCACCCAGGCGCCCCATGGAAATTTTTTTTTAATGTTTATTCATTTTTGAAAAAGAGGGAGAGTGAGAGCAGGGAGGGACAGGGACAGAGAGAGAGGGAGACACAGAATTGGAAGCAGGCTCCAGGCTCTGAGCCGTCAGCACAGGGCCTGATATGGGGCTTGAACTGACGAACTGTGAGATCATGACTTGAGCCACAGTTGGATGCTAAACCAACTGAGCCTCTCAGGCACCCTTGGAAATGTGTGAGCCTCTCAGGCACCCTTGGAAATGTGTGTGTGTGTGTGTGTGTGTGTGTGTGTGTGTGTGTGTTTACCTGTTTATTTTGAGAGAGAGAATCCTAAGCAGGCTCCACGCTGTCAGTGCAGAGCCTGACATGGGGATCCAACTCACAAACTATGAGATCATGACCTGGGCTGAAGTCAAGAGTCAGACACTTAACTGGCTGAGACACCCAGGCACCCCAGAACTAGAAATGGTTTTTACCTAACATTTCAATTACCTTTTTCTAGCATAGATATCTTATCAGGACTTACTGAAATGATTCCTTTGAAAAAAACTTAATTCATCAGTGACTGTAATTTGTCAGTGGTCCATGTGGGCCAGAGAGAATACTTTATGTTGGATCACATTCATACCATAGTGGCAAAGACTAAAACAAAGTTTTATATAAATATATATGAAGTCCTTGGATGTTTTGGAGAAAAGCTAGATAACTAAGACTCTATAGCTTATCCAAATAAATTTCTTTCCTCTGCTAATCTAATTTTATTCTATCTTGTAAGTCAAGCCCAATTTTTCTTGAATTATGTCAGTTTTCTTTCTCTGTCACTTTTTATGTTCTCATTGTTTTGCCCAGTTTTATGTATCTATGTGTGTATATATCTATGTCAAGATATTCTTGCCATAATTGTTCCCATTTTACTCATGGAAAAACAAATTTGTAGAGAGAAAATGATTTATTCAAGGCCAAACAATATTAAGTGGCAGAACCAGGGGCTATTCCCAAGTCTCTATGACTTCAAAAGCCTGTTATTGTCAGCTTCTTATCAGCTACAGCAGGTGTCACAAACTCAGGTGCCTATAGAGTCCAGACTAGTCATGAATATGAACATAGCAGGTCAGGAGTGAAAAAAAGAAATTACTTGGCTCTCTTGGCCACTCTTCTGTTTTCCCATTTTGTATAGAGAAATATTGGATACAGAGCAATATTTCTCTGCTATCTGGAAATAATAGAGCAGTGATAGTCAAGTGCAGTGATAAAGTACAGCCTATGTTCATTCCTGGTACCCAAACAGCCAATGTTCATTCCTGAACAGACTGTGGTGAACTGGGCCTTTGAGAGGAGCAGGCATTACTCCTCTCCAGCCAACTGCTGCCTGAGAACATGATGATCCAGAGGGACCAGATTTTCTGAGTTTTCAAGAAAAGTTGGCACTCTGGGTTTTTATGTAATATCTCCTAAGTTTTAAAAATTGGCTATAGGTTTAATTATTTATTTTATTTTAAAATGTCACCTAAATAGGGGTGCCTGGGTGGCTCAGCTGGTTAAACATCTGATTCTTGGTTTTGGCTCAAGTCATGATCTCACAGTTTGTGAGTTCAAACCCCATGTCAGGCTCTGAACTGAGTGCACAGAGCCTGCTTGGGATTCTCTCTCTCCTCTCTGTGCCCCTTCCCTGCTTGTGTTCTCTCTCAAAATAAATAAAAATAAAAATTTTTTTCACCTAATTCAAACATGTATGGAACCCTAACGAAGTTGCTAGACCACTTGTTTTCTACTGCTGTGATTATTTCTTATCTGTCATTTAAGAATGAGTAGAAAACAGCATATGAAGTAGCATCCAGCTTTTCTGAGTTCCCAAGTTGACTGTGATAAGTTCCTCCTGTTTCTGCTATGTTATATTCCTTTGTTCTTTCTCATGTGCCTGGTAGAGTTAACATGTCTACAATAATGATGATGGTTGAAGTCCTTAAAACTTTGTCTTTCTTGCTCTAGTTACTGCATCGTGCCCTATTGCTTATGAAAAACAATGTGGTGGTATGCATTATTTCCTTGTCGATGTAGCCTCTGTCATTGGGCTTTTCAGATAATGCATTCTGCCGAGTAAGAGCCTGTCAGTGGACACAGCTGCCTCTGTGTGTTGTGTTATCATCTGCTGATTATGCTGGCCCTGAAAGAATGTGGGAAGTAGGTCTCGCCATCTACCGATATCACCAGCAGACAGAGCCCGAAGCTCTACTAATCTGTGAAATTGCTTCCCACTTTCCAGCACACTGAAAGCTAATTGCTTTCTTCAATGAAACAAAACTATCCACTGAGCCAGTTTGTTGAGCCGAGAGGTTACTCACCTGTGGTGGTCCGCTTATCTCTGGGAAATAAGAAATGTTAAAGAAGTGTTTAGTATTTGGATGTAATTAACCTTAAAGATCGAGTTTATCATCTGGGGATCTTTACCTTTATGGACAATCTTTGTGCCTTATTTTAATACTTGAAATCCACTCCCCAGCTGAGAAGTGATTTCCCTTTACTTGATATTAAAGCAGTCATATATTTATGGTTGATACAAGAATAAATAGCTAAGTTGATTATATTTTGCAGACAATATAATAATATTCCTAAATGTAATATTCAGTATGTGGACATTAAATGAGGGAGGGATGTATAGCTCATGGAATACTATTGCTGATGTAAATTATGGTAATCTTTCTCAAAGGCCAGAGAGAAGATTAGGTCACATTGGCCCCATACTTCATCTCATTTACTTACACCCCTGTTTTTCAATCAGTGTCAATTTAATGCTATTCATTATACCATTTTTGGGTATGGTACAAGTAGTTAATTGCAACTGGACAAACCTGATGACGGTTTGAAAGAATCACCCAAAACTGACTCCTTTTCTAGTTGAAGTGATTAGAGTATTGGCCTCAGTACCTAAAATATGTGTCATTAACACAATTAGATCATCGTGGTAGTTACTGTTCTGCAGGTCACATAAAACACTCTGTTCTGCATTGTTATGTAACGCACGCTGTGGGATGCAACTGAGCAAAAGAGCCTTTAGTCTGAATATCAATACATATTTCCTATGATGAAGGCTATTAGCAGGTAGGGCCATCCCTGAGCAAATAAGAGGAAAAGTCTTTCTGTTATTTCAAAGCAGAACAGGGAAGCATGCAAGGAAGGCAGCTGAGAGAAGTGTGCTATGGGGGCAGGTAGAGAGATGGCCAGAGGTGAGTGTAAAGCAATCTGTGGGCCCATAGTTTTTATGGTTTCTTAAAGAGATTTTCACAGTATTGTTTTTCTTTCTTACCTACTTTTTTTTTCCAGCTTCATAAAAAAAAATGCTCATTCATTAAAGAAAAATAAAACCCTATGGAATTGTATAAAAGGAAAGACTGATAGTTAGCCCCTCACCCTCTCCATTCTTTTGAACAGCTATGACCTTGGCTAATGTGTTTCACCTCTCTGTGACTTGCTTCATTTCCTTATCCATAAAGCAAAGATAACAGTAGTATCAACCTTGTAGGTTTGTTGTGAGGTTTAAATGAATTAACATATAGAAAGAGCTGCCAGCCCTGTCATTCCACATCATTGGATCTGTCTATTGATCTGGGTTATCTACTGTGATATTCCTCCACTAGCTTTTCCCCCCACCAATTTATCAGGGGTATCATTTCATATTCTCACGCACAGAATAGTCTTGTTCTTTTAAAGTCAACTTTATATTCCAAAATGTGAATGTACTGTAATTATCAGGCCCCTTTGTATAGACATTTACATTATTAACCATTATTGGGCTATTAAAAACAAAACTCTGCAGTAAATATCCTTGTACATGTACCCTTCCATATTACCAGAAAGAGGATTGCTAAGGCATCTATGGATGTAGTCTGATAAATATTGGTGATTGTCTTTCAAAACAGTTGAGTTGATTTACACTTCTGTTAATAGTATCAGAGAGTTCCCTTCTTCCCACACTTTTGCCAGCAGTGATAGAGAGAATTTTGTTGTGGGATGGTTATTGTTTTTGTGTAATTGTATGCTCATGAGTGCTCTGTGCTGTGTGCGTACGTGTGTATAGTTTTAATTCCATTCCCTGACGCATTGCTTTCAGCCATCCACATACCCAAAGGCCATAGACCACCTGTGTTTCTAGGTGACTATTTATAGAACTGCTCTGTCTGGCTCCCCACGGAAACCATTTTGGTTTTAACTAGGTGATGTTGTGCAGATGCGATTCCAGAGTGGAAGCTGTCCAAGCCTTGACTCTAATCTTCCTCTCTGTTGGGCTAAAGCTAAAGTTCTGTGCAGCTTTAAGGAGTGTTTACATATTGAGACAGGCAGCCCTGGTGTAGTGGAAATAGAGTTGACTGCCAACCACCTATTACGATTATCCGGTTCCCTGAATATCTCTTGCACTGTTCTGCCATAGTGTTGAAAATTCTCCCCTTAGGATTTGATTTTTAGGAAGCATATGAAAAACTTTGCACTTTTATTTTATTACTGTGTCCTCATATTAAAAAGTCTATTGTTTGTAGCTTAGGGAATTGGCATCATGGAAAGAAAGCTGATCTTGGGATCAGAAAACCTAGATTCTAGTCCAAGGATAACAGATAAAGTGACTAGAGGTCTGGATCCAAATTCCACTCTGCCAAATACTTCCTAGGCAATATGGGGCAGAATATTTAACTTTTTAAAGATTTAGTTTCTTTCTGCATAAGATGGTTATAATAATATTTCCTATTGGTATCAATCAACATTCCTATTTGTAGATAATACAAATTTATTCTAGATGTGTTAAGCCAAAGGGCATTTACTGTAAGAATTTAACCATGACTTCTCAGATAAACAGAAGGGTACAGGTTCAGTTCTAGGAAACAAGCAAAATTTCAGCCTCTTGGGAGGCTAGGCCACAGGCAAAATCTCGCTAGGGTACTCCGTCTGTAACAGGAGAATGTGGACCACTTGACATTTAAGCTATCTAACAATGCCAAAACACTATGAATGAGATTCAGGAGAAGGCAGAGAGAGTCTGGCGGGAAATGGTAGAGCATGGCCTAGAGTTTATTGCCCGATAAGATTGGCACCAGCCACATAGGGGTGTTGAGCACTTGGCATGAGGCTAGTCTGAATTGGGATGAGCTGTATGAGTAGAATAAACAGTGTATTTCAGAGTCCTCAGAAAGAAAGAATATGAAGTATTCTAATAATAATTTTTAAAATATTTAATTACATGTTGAAATGATATTATATATATACAAATATATGTTAGGTTAAATAGAATATATTATTAAAGTTAATTCCACCTATTTCTCTTTACTTTTTTTAATGTGGAGGTTAGAAAATATGAAACTACATTTGTGGTTCACATTATATTTCTATTGACCCTTGCTGGACTAGAGCAGATATATGGTTGAGCCCTCTGGAAACAGTTTAATGTTCTTTGATCCCCACATTAGTTAATTTATTTTCATTTTCAATTGACAGAGATCCAACTTAATGTGCTCTTTAAAACAAAAGGGGGTAATTAGAATATTATGGCTCACACATAACTAAACAGTATGGGAATAACCTGTCTTCAGACTTGACTGGATCAAATTGATGTCATTACCAATGTGAGGATCCATGTGGATTCTGTGTGTCCGTCTCTGTTCTGTTTTCTGCTGTGTTGGCTTCACTCCTCAGCATGTTCTCACTTCACATTAAAGACAGTAGTAACGTCTATAGCTTTTTACCTCCTAGTCTAGAAGAACAAGAGATGGTCTCATTTCCTCAGTTCCAACAAATCTAGCTTGGGTCATATGCCCCCACTGCACCAATCACTGTGGCGTGGCATATTATGCATTGATTAGACAGGCCTCTCTCCGGGAGGCTCCCTAGAGCACAAGTGGAGACAGTCATTTGAAACCCGTGGACCAAGAATGAAGGTCACCAAGAAAATAGGTTATCTGTTACCAGACCAAATGTGAATGGCTCTTGGGCAGGGAAGATCAATAATCAAAGGCTGTCAGAGTAGGAGAGAATTATCTAGTCTTTATCTCATACTCACTGGAGTCATCAGTCCCTAAGTTGTCTTCTTCCACTTCTTGCTCACACACTTTATCCATTTGGTCCCCATATCATATTAATTTGCCTCTAAAGAGCTACATATAAATACCCCAACTTCCCCTGCCTCTTCAGTAGTTTCCTATATGTTCTTTTTAGTTCTGATTTCATTTTGCTGAAATCCAAAATCTATGCTCCCCAATACATCCAAAGTAATTATGTATTTATTTAATTAAAAAAATATGTTTAAAAACCCCACAGATATAGAAAATGGTGCAAAACAGAATTTGTGATAATGAATTATTCTAAGACAAACATTTTTTTTGAAATCACATCCTGGTCAAGAAATAGAACATTGTTAGACAATCTAGAAGCACCTTCCATGTGCCCCATTCCAAACACAACTCCTTAGCACTCTTGTAAGTAAGCACAACCCTGAATTTTACACTAAATATTTCCTGGATATTCTTATGATTATCCCTCCATCACTTCCTTTGACTAACAACTAATGTGTTGAAAATTCAGGCTGTTTGAACTGTGGAATTTCTCAGAGTTTTGGTTGTGGCTGAACGCAGGCACATCATATTATTCAATGTACTTCTCTGTCCTCTGCAAATATATTCACTCTGTTGGGAAATCATTACCACATTCTCATCTTAGACCATTTTGTCTCCCCTCAAAAGAAACCCTGTACCCATTGGGAATTACTTCAAATCCCAACCCAGCTCAGCCTGAAGCCATAGGCAACCACTAATCTACTTTCTGTCTCTATAGATTTACCTATTCTGAACATTTCTTATAAATGTAATCATATACTGCGTTCTGTCATACTTGATTTCTTTTACTCAGCATATTGTTTTTAAGGTTCATTCATGTTGGAATAATTCATTAATTTTTAATTATAAATGTTCCTTTGTATGAATTTACGAAATTTTGTTTATGCATTCATCAATTAATGGATATTTGAGTTGTTTTCATTCTTTGGCTATACTGAGTAATGTTGCAGTGAACAGCCATGTACACATTTTTGTGGGGACATATGTTTTAATTACTCTTGCTTATAGACCTAGGAGTGGAATTACTATATCACATAGTAACTCTCTGTTTAACTTTTTGAGAAAGTGCCAAAGTGTTTCCCAAATGGCAGCACCATTTTACATTTCCATCTCTAATTCTACACATTCTTGCTAACATTTATTATCATATGACCTTTTGATTACTAGGCGTGAAGTAATACCTCATTATAGTTTTCATTTATATTCTTTTTTATGCATTTACTGATTATGTGTAGATCATTTTTGGAAGAATGTCTATTCACATTCTTCATCCATTTTTTAATTGTGTTACTTACCTTTTTATTACTGAGTTGTGAGAGTTTTTATATATTCTAGATGTAGCACAAAGTTAATTGTTTTGATGTAGCCCATTTTGTCCTTTTGCTGGTTGTGCTTTTAGTGTCCTATCTAAGAAACTGTTGCCCAACCCTAGGATAAAAAGGTTTCCTGCTGTGTTTAAGAGTTTTATATTTTTAGTTCTTACATTTAGGTCTATCACTAATTTTGAGATATTTTTGTATATAGTATGAGATAGGAGTCCGACTACGTTATTTTGCTTGTGGATATCTAGTTGTCTCAACACTATTTTTTTGTTATTGTTTCATATCAGTTGTCTTGATACCCTTATAAATCAACAAATATAAAGATAAGATTTTATTTATGTACTTCCAGTTTTAATCTATTAATTTATTAAAATTTTTTGACATTTTTTTTTTTGAGAGACAGAGCAGAGAAGGGACAGAGGGAGAGGGAGAGAGAATCTCAAGCAGGCTCCACACTGGCAGCATGGGGCCCAGATGTGGGGGTCAAGTTCATGAACTGCAAGACATGACCTGAGTGGAAACCAAGAGTTGTATGCTTAATCAGTTGAGCCACCCAGGCGTTCCAATCCATTAATTTAAATGTCTATCCTATGTACTACCTAATACCATCTTGTAGCAAGTTTGAAATAAGGATGTATGAATCTTCCAACTTTGTTCTTTTCAATATTGCTTTGCTTATTCTGAGCCCCATCCACTTCCACATGAAGTTTTAGATTGCTTGCCAATTTCTGGAAAAAAAAATCCCATCTGGGATTTTGATAGGGATTGCATTGAACCTGTAGATTGATTTGCAGAGTACTGTTATCTTAATAATATTAAGGCTTCCATCTATAAACATTTTAACATATCATTAAAGAAGAATATTTAGATATTCTTTAGTTTCTTTCAACAAATTGTGTAGTTTTTAGTATCTCAGCCTTACACTTCTTTTGTTAAATTTATGTCTAAATGTTTTATTCTTATTGGTGCTACTGCAAATGAAATTATTTTCTTACTTTCATTTTTGGATGTTCATTGCTACTATATGAGAATGCAATAGATTTTTGTGTATTGATCTTATATCCTGATACATGGCTGAACTTGTTTATTGGGCCCACCATTGTTTTGTTTTGTTTTGTTTTGTTTTGTTTTGTTTTGTTTCTGGATTCTTTAAATTTTTTTATACAAACTCATTGCCCTATTGCCCTGCCTAGAACCTCCAGTACATGTTGAATAAGATGTGAAAGTTTAAATCCTTGTCTTTTTCCTGATCTTAGGGAGAAAGCATTTACTTTTAACCATTAAGTAGGACTCTAGCTATCATATTTTTTTGTTTTTTGTAGATGCCCTTTATCATGTGGAAGCTACTTTTCTAATTTGTAGAACATTTCTACCATAAAAAGGTATTGAATTTTATCAAATGGTTTTCTGTATCTATTGAGATGATCAGATGGTTTTTATCCTTAATTCTATGAAATGATTTATTATATTGATGTTTGCATGTTAAACAAAATTTGCATTTCTGGGGTAAATCTTTATTGGTTGTAGTACATAATTCTTCTTTACATGTTGCTGGATTCCGTTTGCTAGTAATTTCTTGAGGCTTTTTGCATCTGTATTTTAGAGATACTTTCTGTGGTTTTCTTTCCTGTGATATCTTTACCTTGTATCACAGTAATATTGGCCACATAGGTTGTATTAGGAAGTGTCTTCTATTTTTGGAAGAGTTTTTGGAGAATTGGTATTAGTTCTTCTTTTAATGTTTGGCACAATTTCTCACAAAGCTATCTTGGCCTGAGCTCTTCTCTGTGGGAAAATTTTAAGCTAGTAATCCCATCTCTTCACCTGATGTGAACATATTCAGATTTTCTATTGCTTCTTGAGTCAGTTTCAGTAATTAGTGTCTTTTTAGGAATTTTAAAATTTCATCTAAATTATGTGGTTGTTGGCACATAGTTGTTCAGAGTAAAACATTATAATCCTTTGTTATTTCTGTGATATTGGTAATGGCATTCTTCCTTTTATTCCTGATTTTAATAATGTGCATCTTCTTTACTGTTTGCTCAGTAGAGCTAAATGTTTGTCAGTTTTGTTGATCTTTTCAAAGATCTTTTGTTGATCGTTTCAAAGATTTAGTTTTGTTGATTTTCTCTGTTCTAGTCTTTATTATTTCTTCTAGCTTTCTTGGGTTTTGTTTGCTCTTTGTTTTCTAGTTTCTAAAGGTAGAAGCTTAGGTTATTGATTTGTGACCTTTCCTTTTTTTTAATTTTTTTACTTATTTTTGAGAGAGAGACAGAGTGTGAGTGAGGGAGGAGCAGAGAGAGAGGGAGAAACAGAATCTGAACCAGGCTCCAGCCTCGGAGCTGTCAGCACAGAGCCTGATGTGAGGCTTGAACTCACAAACTGTGAGATTATGACCTGAGCTTAAGTTGTACGCTCAACAAACTAAGCCACCCAGGCACCCCATGATTTTCTTTTTTCTTTTTTAATGTTTATTTGTTTCTGAGAAAGTACCAGCAGGGGAGGGGTAGAGAGAGGGTAAGAAGATGCTAAGCAGGCTCTGCCCTGACAGCAGCAAACCCGATGTGGCACTCAAACTCACAAACCATGAGATCGTGACCTGAACCGGAAGTTGGTCGCTCAACCAACTGAGCCACCTAGTTCCAGGCAAATATACTAACTTTACTTTTATAAAACTCCATTTCCTCCCACCCTTTTTGTGAGATATCTATTATACACTATACTAATATATACTATTATGTCTATGTATGTTACAAATCCAACAAATGCCTTGTTATAATTTTCAGTTTGCATAATCTGAACTGAAAGAAGAAAACAAATATATATTTATAGAGTTTGTTATATTAGCCTTCTTATTTACCTTTACTGGTTTAATTCATTACTGTCTTTGGATGTAAGCTACCATCTGGTTTCATTTTCTTACTACAGTATGGCTTTGTTCTAACTGGTCTCTTCTGTGCTGTTATTGTCAAATACATTACATTTTGTATGTTAAAGGCCCCATGTTACAATTACATTCATATTTTTTATGCAGTTGCTTTTTAAATCAGTCAGGAGAACAAAGGAAATGAAATATATAATTATACTGTCTTTTGTAATTACATAGATAATTACCTTTAACAGCATCCTTTGTTTTATCATATGGATTCCAATTACCATCTGGTATCACTTGCTTTTTAACATGAAGAACTTTTTTTTTAGTTTTTCTGGTAGGGAAGATCTGTTAGCAACAAATTCTCTTGGGTTTTGTTTATTGGTAATGTCTTTATTTTGCCTTCATTTTAAAAAAGAAATTAGTTTTGCTGGGTATGGGATTCTTTGTTGACAGTTTTTACTTTCAGTACTTTGACTATGTCATCTCACTGCATTCTGACCTCCATTGTTTCTGATGAGAAGTACGCTGTTAACCTTATTCAGTTTGTACATGATGAGTCATTTTTCTCATGCTGCTATCAACATTTTGTCTTTGTCTTTCAACACTTTTATTATAATGTATCTTGATTTCAATGTCTGTATTTATCCCTCTTGCAGCTTATTGGAGTTCTTGGATGTGTGATTAATGTTTTTAATTACATTTGGAAAGATTTCAGCTATTATTTCCTTAAATAGTTTTTCTGTCCCTTTCTTCTTTCTTTCTAGTACTCCTGTTACACATATTTGGTGTCAAGGTAATGAACTGGTTCCCTGTTCTTCTCCTTTGTGATGAGTTACTTTTTTTTTTTTAATTATCATTAACTCATGGATTTAAACTAATTTGATGGGTTTAGATATGTTATAATTATTATCATTATGAAGCTTAAATTGTTCTCTGTTTGGCCAATGGGAACCTCTTCAATTTGCTGAGTCTTTTTAATAGGATTTTCATTTTCATAGTCATTGATCATTTAGTAGCAATCGGGTATCATGAGGTATTCCAAGCTCATCTTGTATATTTCCTATTCCAGACCTAAAATCAGTCTTTTCCAAGAAAGTTTGGTTTATTTTAATGAGAAACAGTATTTGAAGATCACAGTCTGGGTACTAAGAATACTCATTGCCACTGGGGTAGCCATTATTTCTGTGTCTCTTCAGTGGACAGAGCTAGAATGCAAATACACATAGAAAGATAAAACACCTGATTAATTCCTATTGATACTTACAATACAGATGAAAAACTATAGGGTTTTTATTTAACTGTTCTGTAGTATATCTGATCTCTTTTGTTCTGCTTCAAAAAATCATGATATATAACCTGTGCATACTATACTCTGTTCCTCCTACACTTCATTAATCTTAGTTCTACAAGGGGATCACTTAGGGTTTGATAAGTGAAGCAGACCTTTCCAAATGATATGGTGTGAGATATGGGTCTTAGGGATTAGATTTTACATAATTGTGGAAGCTAATGAAGAAGTCTGTTAAGGCTGTTTCCTCTGATTCTAGAATGTGTAGGTCTGAAGCTGTTATAGATCAGTAGGGAAGAAATAGTATATACGAAGCAGGGAAAAACAAAGAAAAAGTGGAACCCCATAAAGAGAATCTGGGTCTTATGTCTGTTTCTCACTCCCTATAACCCCAACAACATTGGTAATCTGTAGAAGAGACTGGTGCACTTTGCCAAAGAGTTGCACACATGCTTAACAACACATGACTTAGAGAAGCTAAAGAAAGATGTTTTATTGGAACTGAAGGAGTTTAAGTTCTGACTGATGGTAGAGACCAACAAGGCTATCCAATAACAACTATATGGTGGGTGAAGCAATAGTAGTACATGGAATCCTCATCTGACATACACAGCATAATGGCTTCTCTTTCATTTCTGCTTTCTAATTCTTATGAAAATTTGTTTTACAGACAGCTTTAATCTAGGAATATATAAGGAAAGGCATTCTGGAAAGCACAATTCTAGCTAAGCTAAATTGACACAGTAATTAACTGCTTCAAATAAATATGTATTTAATGTTAACCACAAGTCCTAATCTTGACCCCTCTCCAGTTATTTTGGTTCACTAAATCTTGTTGTATTACAGATTTCCCAGAAAGCTCTCAAGAGAAGACTATCCCTAGTTCTTACACTTGGTAACAGTTTGTACCACTGATATATGTAAGTTAGTTTTGCTGGATATAAAATCCTTGGTCTACACTTTCTTTCCTTGAATATCCTAAATTTGATTATTCTCGCATTAAGTATTGCTGTCAGAAAGTCTGATAATTTAATATTATTTCCCTAAAGAGTCACATGCTCTTTCTTTTTCCTTAAAGTTACTTAGGCATATATGAAATAATTAACTTTTTTAGATAAACAGATCTTAACATTTGGTCTATTCCTTGCTTCAGTTTTCTTGTTTAGAAACGCCTATTATCTGATTATTGATTTTTTGTTTTTGTTTTTGTTTTGGCCTATCTTCAATATTTATTTGTCACTTTCTCTACAACCCTTTTGATTTCTTTTTTTTAATATTTTTGTAAGTATTTTTATTCCTTTTTATTTCTAAGACATTATCTGTTGTATTCTTGCACTCCTGTGATCTTTCCCATTTAGTCTTCATTTAAAAAATTATTTATTCGTCTGTTTATAATTCTTTCATAAATACTGTCATCTAAATTCCTAGTCTTTTCCAATTCCAATTTATGTTATCCTTCAGTGTTTTGTATCAGTTTTTCAATGTATTTGAATTCATTTTTAAATAGTAAATTGTAGTTTTAATCTTTTTTATGTGCATGTCATTCTATAATGCATTTGCTATCTGTAGGGATGTTATTCTGCTCTTTTTTTTCTATTTCTTATAATACATTTGTATAAAAATCATATTCTCTCACTTAGTCTTCCTTTCTTATATCTTTGTATAGAATTTGAGCTCAACAGTTTTATATTGCTTACCTTTATGTAAAATTATCTTTCTTGGCCTTTTAGAATAAGGTGACGTTTATGGATGTTCTAATTTCACAAAATTCCTTTTCTTTTGTTTTAGTATAATGTTGAAAATCATGGTTGCTACCTTCTGAGATTTCCTGGCTACATTCTCCTTCTCATCTTAGCCCACACTCTCTCCTTTCATCTGTTTGTTCTATTTCCTTCCTTTCTTTTTCTTTTTTTTTTTTTCTACTCCCAGCAATTCCTTCTCAGTAAGAGCCTGTCTTAGAAAGGAATCTAGGTAGGTCAGTAACTAGGGTTTACAGAGGCCAGACTGCTTCAGTCTATTCAGTCTATACTGTGGGCCCTCCCCCAGAATTGGGAGGGGGGTGGTCTCAAATGGCGTACTGTGCTTTCAAGTGCATGTGTGTTGGCTATTTGGGGGGTTCTCCTGTTCTCAAGTCCTTTATGTCCCACCTTGTTGCTTTTTTCCACACAGATACCATTGTCATACAGGCCTTGTAGATGTAGGTAATTTGTACCTTCCTATTTGTATTTTTATTTGTTTACTTGAGGGTCTACTTTGTCAGCTAGTTTGGTGATAAATGTTTTCCATGGGTTTTGCTTTTCTATTTTCTTTTGTTTCTTGGATTTTATTTTATTTTATTTTACTTTATTTTATTTTATTTTATTTTATTTTATTTTATTCTATTCATTTCTTTTAACTTTTATTCATTTTTGAGAGACAGGTACAGAGCATGAGTGGGGGAGGAGCAGAGAGAGAGAGAGAGAGAGAGAGAGAGAGACAGAATCTGAAGCAGGCTCCAGGCTCTGAGCTGTCAGCACAGAGCCTGATACAGGACACAAACTCATGGACTGTGAGATCATGACTTGAGCTGAAGTTGGATGCTTAACCGACTGAGCCACCTAAGGGCCCCGGATTTTATTTTATTTTTTAGCTTTATTGAGACATAATTGACAAATAAAATTATAAGATATTTAAAGGACACATCATAATGATTTGATATATGTATATATTGTGAAAGGATTGCTTCCATCTAGTTAAGTAACACATCCATTTTCTCACTTTTTTTTTTGGTGAGGGAGAACATTCAAATTCTACTCTCTTAGTAAATTTCACTTATATAGTACATTCAGTGTTATCAACGATAGTCACTATATTATAAATTAGATCCTCAGGCTTTATTTATCTTATAGCTAAAAGTTAATGCCCATTTACCAACTTCTTCCTACCTACCCCACCCCTAGCCCTTAGTTACCACTTTCCTATTCTCTGTTTCTAGGTGTTTAACTTTTTTGGATTTTGTATATATGTGATACCATGTAGTATTTGTCTTTCTCTGCCTGACTTAATTCACTTAGTACAATGTCTTCAAGGTCCATCCATGTCGTCACAAACAGAAGAATTTCCTTCTTTCTCATGGCTGAATAATACTCTGTTATACGTATATGTCATATATATCATTTTCTTTATTCATACATTGGTGGACACTCAGGTTGTTTCCATATCTTAGCTACTGTGAATAATGGTGCTGTGAACACAGAAGTGCAGATTTCTCTTCCAGACCCTGATTTCAGTCCTTTGGATACATACCCAAAAATGGTATTGCTGGATCATATGGTAGTTCTATTTTCTTTTTTTTAATTTTTTAAAAAACTGATGTGGGACTCAAGCCTATGACCCTGGGATCATAACCTGAGCCGAAATCAAAAGTCAGATGTTCAACTGGCTCAGCCACCCAGGCGCCCCATATGATAGTTCTATTTTTAACTTTTTAGGAATCTTCATACTATACTATTTTCCATAGTGGTTGTATCAATTTACTTCTCAACAGCAGTGCACAAGGGTTAGCTCTTGTCCACATCTTTGCTAGTGCTTATTCTCTTTTGTCTTTTTGATGGTGGACATTTTAAAAGGTGTGAGGTAACATCTTGTTGTGGTTTTGATTTGCATTTCCCTGATAAGTAATAATGTTGAATACCTTTTCATGAACCTGTTGGCCATTTGTAGGTCTTTGGAAAAATATCTATTTAGGTCTTTTTTTCATTTTTAAATCCAATTTTTTGCTATGAATGTGTGAGTTTTTAAATATATTTTGTATGTTAGCCTCTTATCAGATACATGATTTGCGAATATTTTTTCCATTACTTGGTTACCTTCTCATTTTGTTGATGGCATCCTTTGCTGTGCAGAAGCTGCCTAGTGTGGTGTAGTCCCACTTAATTATTGTTGCTTTGGTTGCCTCTGCTTTTGGCATCAAATCCAAAAACTTACTGCCATGATGAATGTTGAGAAGTTTACTCACTGTATTTTCTTCTAGGAGTTTTACGGTTTGAGGTTTCAAATTTAAGTCTTTAATCCATTTTCAGTTGATTTTTGCTTAGGAGGATGGAGATCCCTTTTCATTCTTTTGTGCATAGCTGTCCAGTTTTCCCAACATTAATTATTGAAGAGACTCTCCTTTCCCCATTGTGTATTCTTGACTCCTTTGTCGTAAATCAATCATATATACTGCTTTTTCTTTTTTCTTTTTATGTGGGTTTCCAAAGTGTTAAAAATAATGCTGTCACATCTGCCATTCCCCCCCAAATCCCACAGAGCAGTTTTTTTTAAACAAACCTGAATGTGGCACTTCTGTACTTTAAAAATGATTTTATATATTTTTATTATCCTTAGATGAATTCCATGCTTCTTTTAATAGGCTAGAACAGTGGTTCTCCAACTTTGCCCTGTATTAGAATTACCTAGGGTGCTTTCAACAATCCTGATGCCCAGATTTTACCCTAGGGTACAAGCATGGGATCAAGCATGTGCATTTTTTAAAACTCCCCAGGTGATTCCTGTGGGGGGGGAGGGGGGCTTGTGTAGAAGGCCCTTTACACTATAATCTAGCTCTTTTCTCATTTCTCCAACTCTCTGTGTTGATATTCACTGGCAAGCCCACAAATAACCCATGTATCAGCCATATCAAACGAGTTATAGTGTTCAAATTCATTACCCTGTTGCTTCTTTGGTCTCTTTACTTATACTGTTCTCTTTGCCTAGAATTACCCCTTCCACCTAAAATGTCTATTCACCTGATAACTACCACATATATAGCTTGTAGGTAAAAGATTTAAAGATTATTACAGGTATATGGTCTTAACGTAAGGCAAGGAAAATGGCTGATAGGCTTTCTTGCATCATACTGAACCCCTTGTTGAACCCTAACTGAATGAAAACATGAACCAGTTCTTCCTCGCTCGCAGGTAAGCCCTCAGCTGTCTCTGGGTATCTCCATGAATTCCTGGACAGTAAGTTTTGGTCTTTGGAAAGTTTATTGAGAAGGATGAGTTGCTGACTGGGACCTCTATAGGATGTTTGCTTCTCCGTGTGATGATTTATATTCATAATACCCAGGCTGCAGTTGGAAATTAGACCTGCCACTTTAAAATATGCTTGGTCTGGCTCTGGTATTGTGAGGAGTGGATTCTTATCAGTGGTTGCATTAAAACAGCTTCAGAGACAAGAGCAAGCATATTTTTTAAATGACATCTCTAAGAGGACTTCCTGTTTTAGATTAAATCATGATTCCAGAAGGCTCTGTCCTGGATTAAAGATTTTGATTTGTCTCTATATTCTCTTAATCAAATCTCTTTTTCTTAATGCTTCCGCCCTTAGGAAAAAAATGAGAAACTACTTTTTCCTAATGGGTTTTATTGTATCACATTAAGTCCCAGGAGACACCAAACAACTTATCTTGATTAGAAATAAGATAAACTTTTGGACCAACCAGTAACTACCATGAAGCTGTTAAAAATAATGTCACAGGTTCATCTTTACAGTTATGGACAGTTGATGATACAAAGTCTGGAAGGATTCACACCAAAATAATAAAAATGGTTACCTCTTCTTTGATAAAATTGCAGCTCATTTTAACTTTTTTCAGTGTTCTTAATTTTTTTTCCAGTTTTCTTACAGTGGCCATATATGTGTGTGTGTGTGTGTGTGTGTGTGTGTGTGTGTGTGTGTGTATGCAAGTATAGTTAGAGTTTTCCTCTAAGCTAGTAGAAGTTGCCTTCTTACAGACTCTGTCGAGGGATTTGTAGAATCTATTACTCTTCATATATTTTTTATCTGAATAGCAGAAACTAATGTGTCTCTTAAAGCAACTTAACCTGCCTCCATTCATTTCTCAGTTCTGTAGAGGTCTCAAGTTATGATTTCAAATTAAAGGAGGGAGGTGTTTTTTGTTTGTTTGTTTGTTTTTTCCCCCCTAGCAGGGTCGTCAGTTTATTAAAATCGGTCTTACTCACCAACTTATACCTGGGGTAAATGGCACGAGAAGATACAGAAGAGGCCACCTGATGATTCTGCGTCTGTTTTTGTGTAGTGTGGATCAGGTCACCCCATGGAGCTTGGCTTTGACTGTGCTGGTTCTGCCCCATCAAGAGATAATGGCTAGGAGGGAGACATTAATTACATGTTAGAAAGCACATACTAGTGCAATAGCAAGGGACTTAAATGCAGATCTCCTTGGTGTTTTTTTTTTTTTTTTTGAGTCTCTATTAAAATCAAACTTTAATCATGAATTGTGAAATAGAACACAGGCAGTTAGGGGCTGCTAAAATATTAACACATCTATTGAAACAGAAACCCAGGCACTTTATTATCCTCATGACCAGCTCTGGGATTTCATAATTAAGTCTTTCAGTTTGATTTATTTAGACTCTAAGCAAATTTTCAAAGTGAGTTTGAGGGGCTTTGTACTTGGAACATGAATGCATTGCATTTCCCGAGGCAGTTGTGAACTGGGGTTTCATCGCTTCAACGCCCTGGCTCAGAAGCAGGTATTCTGAGATACTTCTCTTGAGCATCCTTACTCATTAACTGTGAGAAGGACTTCACACATCTCCCTTAATAGTGTGAATATTCAGGAGGGAGGGAGAAAGGGAAAGATGTTACACTTAGGAGTGAAACTGTATCAGTCATAGCATTTTAATTTCTCTTGGTCTCTTCTCTTTGGTACTACAAATGGACACTTCTCTCCTATCTCCCAACTGATCCTCTGGCTGGTTCAGAGCCAGTAGAAAGATGTGTCCCTTCCATATTTAGAAACATTGTGTCTTTCACCCTGAAAAAGGCACTTTGGTATTGAGGAACATTGGATTTAGCCTAATCCTGAGATTTAACATGGGGCAAATTCTCAGATAATCTGAGCTTGAACATACTATGTAGAATTTAACCTATCTCAAGGAACAGGATAGGTGAATCAAGGAAGAGAATGAAATCTAAATACAGTACAGACTTAAAGATGGCAGTTTATCCAATGACACATAAGAATCTTCGTTCCAGGCAGAGAAAGGAAGATGTGCCTAATTATTTGTTAATGCAATATGAGAGAGAGTGAGAGTGAGAGTGAGAGTGAGAGTGAGAATGAGAGAGAGAGAGAGAGAGAGAGAGAGAGAGAGAGAGGAGAGGAGAGAGAAAGTAAGGAAGGGGAGGGGAGGAGAGGGGCAGGGACGGAAGGAAGGTAGAGGGAGCATTGCCATAGGAAAATACAGTATCCAGTATCCAGTTTTTTAAATATGGGGTTTACTTTAGGATATCCATTTGGAGAATGTGCAGATGACTAGTTGACCTTGGTCATTTGCCAAATCAGCTGCCAAAGCTGGACCAAAATTAAATACCACACCCTTTAATCACTGTGATGATGGAAACAACATGAAGCTTGAGTTCAGCACCAGCATGAACAACCAGCATGTTTCAACTTCCTGGTCTGCTCACCTTTCTCCCCACCATCAAAAAGGAGGTGAGGGGCACCTGGGTGGCTCAGTCGGTTAGGCGTCCGACTTCAGCTCGGGTCACCATCTTGCACTCTGTGAGTTCCAGCCCCGCGTCGGGCTCTGGACTGATGGCCCAGAGCCTGGAGCCTGCTTCCGATTCTGTGTCTCCCTCTCTCTCTGCCCCTCCCCCGTTCGTGCTCTGTCTCTCTCTGTCTCAAAAATAAATAAATGTTAAAAAATTAAAAAAAAAAAAAAAAGGAGGTGAAATACATCCCATTCTAGTTTTCCTCTCATGTTGATGTTGAAAAAGAAGTCGCTTCATCCTGAGTCATAAGACTCTCCTGACCACTTTACAATGTCTCTGTGGTCTGTTTAGATCTTCACAGGAGGTTCTTGAAAACAAAATGCCTTAAGAGAACCAATGATAGGATTTAGTATCATGAGCCCCCAGTGTGAGTCCACACTAACTGTGGAACCTGGAAAAGGTCCTTAGTTAATATGAATCACAATTCATTAATGTGGCAAATGGAAGAAAGTATCATTTATTTCACAGGATAAAGAGTAAAATGTGATTAGAGTCATATATAATTCATTGCTAATGCTCTTGAGCATTGAGCAATTATTGTTTGGGTTATTACTTTTATCATGGTAGAATTCTTGACTGGCCAGCAAAAGAAGTATTTTTGGCAGAAGAGGAGGGGTGCTACCGTTGAGATTGTAGTATCGTATCCCGTAGCAGCTACCTACTCTACTGGTTTTAGCCTGGCCTCAATCTGGGACTGAGATATTAAACTACACCAAGCCTTTACAGGAATTAATTTCTCTAAGGTCTCAGAGGTGGCCTCCTTTGACTCCAGTGTGACCTCCTGGAAAAGCTATTAGTGTAACCTTGAGCCTAGCCAAACTCAGTAAATTTAGCCAGTGGGGATGAGACGTGTACTGGGATCAAGGAGGACTGACTCTCAGATTTCTTTCAATGACAAAATTGACCTACATTGTTCTAACTAGGGTTCTAGCTATGATGGAGAAATCAAGAGTGAATTAATAGACCCCAAGCTTAAATCTTTATGCTATGCATTATTTTGCTACCAAACCTAGAATTGAGGAAGTTTACCATGAAAATATTTTTCAATTTTTGTACTTCAGTAAAAAAAAAAAATCTTTGTTAAAAAAACTGAAGTTAATAAAATCACCCATGTCTGGGGCTCAGTTAGTTGGGTGTCAGACTTTGGCTCAGGTCATGATCTTGCAGTGCATGAGTTCAATCCCCACATTGGCCTCTGTGCTGACAGCTTGGAGCCTGCCTCAGATTCTGTGTCTCCCTCTCTCTCTGCCCCTCCCCTACTCTGTCTCTGTCTCCCAAAAATGAAAAAAACATTAGATTTTTTTTTAAATCACCCATATCTTTCATAAAATTAAAGCATTCATAGAACCAGAAGTACTCCCTTCAACTTTATGGGTTTTTTGTTTGTTTGTTTGTTTGTTTGTTTGTTCTTATCACATGGACAGAGTAAATCAGTGTTGTGGTTTCTAGGAAACTCATTATTATTATTTTTTTTTTTTTTTAGGAAACTCATTATTAATACTCCTCTATCATCTGCCCCTGATAATATCCAGTAAATGTGGATTCTTCTTTCAGCCAACTTTTTAAGATGTTTAAGGAGTTTTTAAGGCCCACTGTGAATGGGCCACATATCTGCAATTCTATAAATATCAAATCTGGGAAACATTTGTTCATATAAGTAATGTTAAAGTTTGTGGTTGGGCCCTAATTGGCATCAGAAGCTTCTTAAAACTCATTACAGTTTCTTTTTTTTTTAAATTTTTTTTTCAACGTTTTTTATTTATTTTTGGGACAGAGAGAGACAGAGCATGAACGGGGGAGGGGCAGAGAGAGAGGGAGACACAGAATCGGAAACAGGCTCCAGGCTCCGAGCCATCAGCCCAGAGCCTGACGCAGGGCTCGAACTCACGGACCGCGAGATCGTGACCTGGCTGAAGTTGGACGCTTAACCAACTGCGCCACCCAGGCGCCCCTAAACTCATTACAGTTTCTATGGGAAGTGTTGGGATATCATTTGTAAAGATCCCTCATTGATAACTCAATTTTGAGAAGGAGGCACTTTCTGTCATTCTCTCTTTGTTACCCTACATGTGTGGGTTGCCTTTTTCTCCTTATCAGGGGTTCATTTGCATGAGTCAGGGACATGTCTTTTTTCTGTGTTAGTCCACATTTTGATTCCTTTTAAGAAAGCGTGACACCTAGGTTTCATAATCTTGATGGAGAAATGCTCTTGGTGACTAGTAGACAAACAAAGAATCTCAAGTTTCAGGTCACCAAAAATGTGGAGTCCACCCAGGACGTGATTGTGCTGCCCTTTTATTATAGATCCCAACACTAAAACAGCACATCGGGAGTTTACCACATTCTGAAGTTACCACAGCACTTTCAACCATCTGCTTCACATTTCCTCCTTTTTCTATTCACATGTCTGAGATAATGTGGACTGTGTAGTCTGTTAGTGGTCATGTTCACAACAGGCATCCGCTTCCATGCTGGTGGTGACCTGTTCTCATCCTCTTTCCTGGTTGTTCTGGGCAAATATGACCTCTAATAACAACATCCACTTGGAGCTCCATTACTCCATTTGAGGCACATTTAGTGCCCAGTTCCACTCCATGTTGTTCGGGAGCACCACTATGTGGCAAGCAGGGAACTTTTGAGCATATTTTTCAAGCAAACTTTGAAAGTGTTGGATATTTCTGGGGGCACCTCAGTGGCTCAGTTGGTTAAGCGGCCGACTTCAGCTCAGGTCATGATCTCACTGTTCGTGAATTTGAGCCCTGCATCAGGCTCTGTGCTCACAGCTCAGGGCCTGGACCCTGCTTCAGAGTCTGTGTCTCCCTCTCTCTCTGCCCCTCCTCCACTCATGCTCTGTGTCTCTCTCAAAAATAAATTTAAAAAAATTAAAAAAAAGAAAGTGGATATTTGTTTTGTTGCAATAATGTGGGATACATCATTCTGAGAAAGGTGCACACAGGTCTTTATTTATCCTTGCTAAGGACACTAGGTAAAAGTTACTATTTTATTGCCATTTTTCCCCCAAAGAAAGGGAAGTATCATTGAATATCTGGTGACTCCTTTGGGGAAATTTAGAGCTGTAAAAGCTGCTCAGACTAATGTTTCCCAGAACGGGAATATGGTGATGGAGATATAATGGCCAAAGCCAGTGCATTACACTGATTCATTCAATGGATATTTTGGGGTTAGTGTCTACTATGTGCAGATATTCTTTTAGGCAGTGAGGATACAGTAATAGATAAGATGTTAAAAGCCCTTGATCTCATGGAGCTGACATTTCTAAAGCATAAGCTAAGCAAGGTTTAGTGTTTTGGAGGGCCCCAAGAGGTCGCAGGCTCCCTGCTATCTGGGAAGGCCCCACCCCCAGCTTTACCCCTGTGAGTTGTAGCAGATCCTTCCTCCTCTTCTGCAGCATGGCAGCATAGAGGAGTGTGCACACCTCTGAGTCTGGAGGAGATGAGGGAGAGGCAAGTGTGGAATGTCCCCTAATTTTCTCTTGCTTCTGCATAACCTCCTCCTTTCCAAAGTGTGTGATTCTGTGAGACTCCTCCTCCTCCTCGTTTAGCCAGAATCCATTTTCCTACTGATTGGGTTCCTCCGAGTGGTACCCCAGCACCATTTGACAGGAGGAAGACACATTCAATTTCTGCCACAGTACCTAATTTTACTGGCTATTAGAGCATTCTCTTGCTGTGGTGGAGATCACAGTAGTAGGTGATATGGAGACCAAGAGAAGGAAGAGTCAGAGAATAAATGAGTTTGGTGTGAGACCTGGGGGCAAGCCCCAGCTACTGTGGCCCCTCTGGCTGAGCAGGATCAATGGAACCAAGTGGTGTGATGGAGAGAGATGGACTGGGAGAATGGTTGTGCCTGATGCTTTAGTGGGGGAGCAAGGGACTGTAGTAGTCTGAAAGGTAAGTAGCAAGGTGGAGGAAGGAGAAGGAGTATTTCTGGGCAGGACTAGCCATGTTCAAAGAGGGCAATCAAACATTGAAGTGGCGGCTTCCACAGTCTGTGATTTTTAAGAAAGGGCCTTGCATAAATTGGGAGTGAACCCGTCGAGAATGCCTGATATGGGTACAGTTCTCCAGGGGCTGTTGTCTTGGTGCCCTGGGTCTGTGCCCTCTTCTCCTGCAGCAGCATCACAGAAGGGAAACTTGTGCCCAGTGTTACGTGTTTAAATGTGCTAAAAATGTCAACTTGATTCAAAGATAAACTGCAAGCCATTGCCATGTGTCATACTATACCATTTTCAAATTGTATCAAGCTTACACGACCTTCTGAAACCCGTAGGAATACATACGTAGTACACACATCATCTTCAAATAATAGGCACATGATTGTCATTTGGGAACTCAATCGTTTTCTCCAGGTATATCTAAAAAGGCACACGTAATTCTTCATATATATATATATATATATATTCACTAACTTAAATTCCTTACCTCTTTTCACTATTTTAAGTTCCTTATTTCCTTCACACACACAAAGAGAAAAAAATATAATTTTTCTGGGATTTTGAAGAATAGGGATAATATGAGAGTAATGTACTGCTTTTTGACTTTTAACACTCACATTTTAGCTTACAAGAAAATATCCGCATGCTTTTAACTAAAATTAATTATAACTAAAAACACAACCTGTCTCTCAACTCAGGGTGTACTTTTTTCCTCTCTCTGACTTGCTCTGTCACTTTGTTCCTCTCCATTCATCCCCTCTCCCTATGCACACACACGCATGCACGCGCGCACACACACACACACCCACACATACATTAGGGGTATATTCCAGTGAAATTTCAATATCAGACTTCTGCCCATTTTTCATTCCATTGAGGAAGGTAAATTGCCATGGTCTCAGGTTACTCTTCATTTTCCTTAATGCATGATTCAAGGATTTCATTTAACTGAGGAATGTATTTTTGACTGATTCATTTTTAGTTGGGTAGATCTAGGCTTTTGAATTGATGTTGGCAACAGTATCTCTGAGACTACACCACGTCTCTTTTTTCCTGGTTGATGTAAAAACAAACAAGAAAATCAACCTCTTGCAATGGCTGTAAAGATGAATATTTGAAAAGATCGGCTCTTTAAAATTGTCTTTCCCTCAACATTCTCTTACACCTTATGCTGTACAAACTGTTTTTATTCATAAGTGGTCTCTAAAGATCTGAGAGAAGGAGAATAGAGAAATTTTCTGAACAAAATATGCACAAAGCTATAGATGAACAGTGAAGTTGAAGCTCCAAGTAACATCGTTGAGGAAACACATGAAGCTGTGCTCACGTGATGTGTGGACTTGGAAAGGTGATAATCACTGGACTGTGTGTATTTAAGTGTAGTGAATATTTAATGAATCTGTGGTCAGCCTCATCGATTAAAAAGTGTTTCATTTACTTGTGAAACTTGTGCTCACTCATGTGACTAGAGCGGGGTGGCCCTTGTAAGCCCTTTGCTCTCCTGTGGGCATAGAAGATGAACAAGCATGGTCCCTGCTGGTGAGGGTCCTAGAGTTTGATGGAGGATCTCCTGACAGAATACAATACAGTGGTGTGGGTGCAAGAGAGATTGGGGGAGGGGCATAAGAAGGGTCCTTACCTTGACCTCTAGGGCCGTGGTGGTTGGATATGGTGGAAATGAGAAGACTTTCTGGAGAATGTACAACTAAGCTGACTCTTCAGATGAGTTATCCAGGCAAATGGAAGAGGGCACAGGCAAGGTTTTCTAGGCAGGAAAGGCAATCTGAGTCATCAGTGAGGCAAGAAACCTAATGTACAAACACTAAAGAGTAAATATGGGCAAGGAAGGAGACTAGATTAAGAAGAGACTCCAATATCAGGTCAAGAATCTCCTCTGTCAGAGAAAGACAGATACCATATGTTTTCACTCTTATGTGGATCCTGAGAAACTTAACAGAAACCCATGGGAGAGGGGAAGGAAAAAAAAAGAGGTTAGAAGGGGAGAGAGCCAAAGCATAAGAGACTCTTAAAAACTGAGAACAGGGGCGCCTGGGTGGCTCAGTCGGTTGAGCGTCCGACTTCAGCTCAGGTCATGATCTCATGGTACGTGAGTTCGAGCCCCGCGTCAGGCTCTGTGCTGACAGCTCAGAGCCTGAAGCCTGCTTCCGATTCTGTGTCTCCCTCTCTCTCTGCCCCTCCCCTGCTCATGCTCTGTCTCTCTCTGTCTCAGAAATAAAAAAAAAAAAAAAAAAAACAAAACTGAGAACAAACTGAGGGTTGATGGGGGGTGGAGGGAGGGGAGGGTGGGTGATGGGTATTGAGGAGGACACCTTTTGGGATGAGCACTGGGTGTTGTATGGAAACCAATTTGACAATAAATTTCATATATATTAAAAAAATAAATTAATTAAAAAAATAAAAATAAATAAAATTAAAAAAAGAATCTCCTCGGTCATGCACAGGAGAATAATCCAGTGGGTGAGACCAAACTAAAGACTGACATTGAGAATGATAATAATACCAAAGATACAAATTCTACCTCAAATTTATATGTTGTGATATTATTATAATTTTACAAAATATATTCATGCATATTCTCATTTGATGGAACCTAGCAGGTTTTAAGTGGGGTAGTAATATTATCAAAATTAATAATGAGAAAAATATAGGGGTTTTAGGAATATGGCCAAAGCCATGTAACTTGTTGGTACCAGATAAGTACCTAGAACAAGAATCTCACACTGTGGCTGGTGCAGTATGCCATCCGCCCTTGTAACGGAGGTACCTTTACGCAAGGTCTTCACTGTATCCTAAAATGTAGGCCAGCTGTCTGTTCACCCGTGGGTTCATTCAGATGGACTTCTGTTCGGTAGAGTAGGACAGGGTCAAGGGTCAACCCCATTGATGAGGAAAGAAAGCTCCTATTGTACATATAATTCATATGTACGATTCATTCCCTTTACATGAAAGAAACAGATTAAGGAATAATCCATAATAATTAGTGATGATAGATTGGTAATTACCAATTACTTATAATTAGTAACAATCTATATTACTAATGTATTATTTGTACTAATAATAACTGGTAACAACAATGACAAATGTGTTTAGTTCAGGAGCCATGTAAATACACTTTGCATTTACTTCACAACCCCATGGGGCAGGTACTGTGATTGCCCCCATGTTACAGGTGAGCAGACAGGTTTGGCACCTTGCACAAGTCACACAAGTTATAAGTAGCAGTGTGATTCATACTGAGATTTGTCTGACGTCACAGCCCAAGTTCTTCACTGCCACATGAAACTGCCTTTCTCTTATACTGCTGCTTGATTTACACAGCACCTATACTGTACCATATGTGAATTGTTGGTATTTAATATACCATATGGAGACTGCTCTCTCTGTTCCAAGAATTCTGCTGCAGAGGCTGTTCTTCTGTAGATAAAAGAACCCTGTCCTAAAATGTTTACTAACTACTCCTTGGTCCTGCTGTTAAAAAAAGAAAGAAACCAAATGTCTTATACCCTAATGCAATTTGGGTTACTGTTTGTTTCATAATCCAGCCTCATGGGCTGGGCTGTAATGGAAATCTAGTAGGAACTCTGTTTCTTGAAATAAAACCTAATGTGCAAACCAAAGAATAATGTAAGGATTTCATTGAACATACTGAAATCTGTTAGTTTTCACTGGTTCTGACCTTCAGGTTTGGCTCCTGTTTCTGAGAACCCAAAGGATGCAGGGGTGTCTTCGTGCATTTCAATATGTTGGCAGCTATTTTCCCTCTGCCTGTTGTGGGGAACGCACAATCAGGTACTAAGATGTGACAAGATGATGGAAATGAGAAAGTAAAGACAGCAAGTGGGAAGGAAGTAATTAACCAGGATGCATATTTATCATAGTCTGTCATTGTTTACAAACAATATAATGATTCCTGATTGTAGAATTAAACGCCAGGCTCCCAGTTTGTGAAGTCAGTCACGTAACCCCAGCAGGTGCAGATCAGCTAAAGGACTAAGTAAGTGTTCTGATGTATAGGATAGGGCTAGATACAGTGAAAACATCTTTTCTCAAAAACGGATTGCTTGTGGAAGATTTTAATAATCAGTGTATTCAGATGCCTTAACCACTGACACAACCATGACTGAGGGGGGATAACTGTACTTCTAAACAGAAAAATTCTCTACTCTCCTACCCAGCTTTGACAAATCATTTGCTTTCCTGAGCCTCACTTTCCTCATCTGTAAAGTGAGACTAAGGAAATGTATCTCTTCGAGTCCCTGCTCTCCATCTCTACTCTTACAAGTCACTGTTATCAGTTGCCTGGGCTCTGGAGTAGCCTTCTAACTGATTTCCCTACCTCTCTTCTTGCTCACTCATAATCCATGCTCTAGCTTACTCTGCAGCAAGAGTAAGCTTGTTGTAAACACAACTGAAAGTCATGTAATTCCTCTGTGAACGCCTTCCTCCCTAATGCCCTGGTATAAAACCCTAACTCCTGATTGTATCCTTTGAGGTCCTACTCAGTTTGGCCCCTTTCTGTCTCTCTGACCTCATTTTCTACACTTCCTTCTCTGTCACCGCATTCAAGCCATGCAGGCTCTCTTTTTTGCTCCTTGCATATGCTCTCCTATTCCTACCTCAGGACCTTTGCACTTGATGTTCCTTTTGCCTGTAATCACTTCTACAAGATCTTCACAGGCTACCTTCTTTTGGACATTGGGTCCCCACTCAAATGTCACTTTTTCTGGAGATGCCATCTGATCACTCCATCTGTTGATTACAACCTTCTCACCCTAAGTCACCCCATCATATTATCCTGTCTTATTTTCTTTGCAGCCCTCTACACTATCTGAAATTTTATTATCTTTTAATTGTTTAGTGTTATTATGTAAATCCCTGTGGCTAGCTGTGAACCCATGGCCTAGACAGTGTTTAGCAGAGAGCCACCAAATATTAGTTGAGTGCCAAGTGAATAAATGTGAGAGAATCAAATGAGGTATAGTGAATGGAAATGGTTCTATAATCTATTAAGTATTGTACAAATACTAGGTTTCATAATTTCTTATCTCGTGCTAAGTCAGGACTCTTCTCAAGTCATTGTCAGAGTGGAATGAATATAACTTTCAGCCAGAAATGAACTTTCAAATGGACACTTACTTTCCAGGAGGTCATAATAGTTAAATGAAAGACAAGATTAACATAAGAGTAAAACTGAATGTCTTATAGAAAATATAAGATATCTTATATTCATATTGTTGAGGTCCGTTTTCTGTTTTACACCATGCTTCTCTATACAACTGTATAGATGCAAGCATGTCACATAGAATTATGGAAACAAAGATGTCTTCATGGAAAGAGATGAGAAATGTGAGGAAGGGGGATGGAATTTGAAATAGTGTCTGTCTTTATCCTCCCCCCACAACTGCCAACCCCCAACCCCCAACCCCCAACCCCCAACCTTTTCCTCATCCTGGAAACTTTTCAGGTACCTGTTGGCCTTTTGTATGCCTTATTTGGAAAAATGTCTGTTTAGTTCCTCTGCCTGTTTTTTTAATCAGGTTTTTTTTTTTGTTTTTGTTTGTTTGTTTGTTTTGCTATTGAGTTATATGAGTTCTTTATATATGTTGGGTATTAACCCCTTGTCAAATACATGATTTGCAAATGCTTTCTCTCATTCCATAGGTTGCCTTTTCATTTAGTTGGTTGTTTCTTTTACTGCATAGAAGCTTCTTAGTGTGATAGAGTCCCACTTGCTGATTTTTGCTTTCTTTTGCTGTTTGTAATTTTGGTGTCCTATTAAAAAAATCATTACCATGGGGCACCTGGGTGGCTCAGTCAGTTAAGCAACTGACTTTGGCTCAGGTCATGATCTCACAATTCATGGGTTCGAGCCCTGCGTCAGGCTCTGTGCTGACAGCTTGGAGCCTGGAACCTGCTTTGGATTCTGTGTCTCCCTCTCTCTCTGTTCCCTCCCCTGCTCATTCTCTGTCTCTCTAAAATAAATAAATGTTAAAAAAAATTTTTTTTTAAAAACATTACCAGGACCAGTGGTCAGGGCATTTTTCCCCTGTGTTTTCTTTTTGGGGTTTTATGGCTTCAGAGTTTGTTTGAGTCTTTAATCCACTTTGAGCTAATGCAATCCTTATCAAAATTCCAATCACATTTTGCAGAGAAATAGAAAGAAAAATCCAGGCTTACCTGGCTGGCTCAGTTGGTGGAGCATGTGACTCTTGATCTTGGGGTCATGAGTTTGAGCCCCATGCTGGGTGTAGAGTTTACTTAAAAAATAAATAAACAGAAATTAAAATTTAAAAAAAGAAAGAAAAATCCTTAAATTTGTATGAAGTCACATAAGACTCTGAATAGCCAAAGCAGTTCTGAGAAAGAAAAATAAAGCTTTCTGGGGCTTTCTGATTTCAAACTATATTACGAAGCAATAGAAATCAAAACAATATGGTACTGGCATAAAAACAGACCCATAGTTCAATGGAACAGAATCAAGAGCCCAGAAAAAAACCCTCACATATATGGTCAACTAACATTTGACAAGGGAGCCAAGAGTACTCAATGAGGAAAGGATCATTTCTTCGATAAATGGTACTAGGAAAAGTAGATAAGCACATGCAGAAAAATGAAATTGGACTCATATTTTTTGGTTCTCTTTTTAAACAGTTATTTTCTAGCTATTTTCCAAATATTAACAATTAAGAGTGTGTTACTAGGGGGACAGGCACCTGGGTGGCTCAGTAATTTAAGCATCTAACTCTTGCTTTCAACTCAGGTCATGATCTCACCGTTCATGAGTTCAAGCCCCACGTCAGGCTCTGACCTGAAAGTGCAGAGCCTGCTTGGGATTTTCTCTCTGCCTCTGCCCTGCTTGTACTCTCTCTCTCTCTCTCTCTCTCAAAATAAATAAATAAACTTAAAAAAAAAAAAAAAGAATGTGTTACTAGGGATCTAATCATCAATTAAGAGAAGATAATATATTTAACAACCACAGACCAAGCAATATAGAATTTGGATCTCTCTCAGTGTAACTTCCCCAGGGTGATCAGAGAGACATTTATTTTCCATGCCCTACTATGTGGAAATTGTCAGTGCTTATTTATGTTGGCAGTACCCCTCTGCTTTCATTTATATTGGATATATCTGTCAAAACACTTTAAAGACTGTTTTATATGAATTAACCCTGGTGTGCTCCATGACTTAAGGGTATTTCTCCGTATCAGGGAAGAGTGAGTTGGGCAATTTTATGAGGTTGTGCATTTGTGTGTAATAACTATGACTTAAGAGAAATGGGAAAATTATATATAAAGGTGTAACTCTGAACTATCATCACGGTACACAATTTAGCCCCTTTCAGAAATTCTTTTGCCCTAGAGTCACTGCAGTCACACCAGAGCCAGGAGGAAGAGAACTTATCTAGTAATGTATTTGTTCTTAAGCAATGTTTTCCTAAATATTATCAGTCTATGCATAGGGATTAGTTTTTTGGTAAACAGCCCATAATGAGAATGGAAAGTAGAGATCTGGGTTAAGTAACATGAAGATGAAGAAAAGGAGAAGAAACAAGAAATTACCTGTCAAGTTATCATTATTGAAATTGCCTTTTAAATTTTTCACAGCTATAACTAACACAAACATTGCCAGTTAGGGTGTCAAAGTGATCAGTTATCTTTAAAAAAACCCATTGTTCGATGGCATCAAATATATTCTAGGACCCTAGTCATGCTGCAGACAAATACCACTTAATTCTTGCGCTCCCACCAGAGAAGTGTTGTTGTTTCTAACATGCTCAGGTGAGGAAGCTGCAGGTCACCAGCTGAGTTGTGCTCCGTTCCTGTTTCTCTGATTCCAAAGCCCAAGTTCTGAACCACAAGGCTTTAGTTATTGCCTGACTTGTAATGGAAATGCTGGGGCCGGACCATCCAGGCCTGCATCACAGCTTGCCTCTTAGAGACTTTGGGTCAGCTATGGGGCCTCAGTTAGCTCTTTGGCAAAATGCAAGTCACAGCTGACACTACCTCAGAAGGATGTTTTATTTATTTGTAATTAATTAATTAATTTTAATATGAAATTGATTGTCCAGTTGGTTTCCATACAACACCCAGTGCTGATCCCAACAGGTGCCCTTCTCAATGCCCATCACCCACCCTCCCTTCCCTCCCACCCCCCATCAACCCTCAGTTTATTATTATCAGTTTTTAAGAGTCTCTTATGGTTTGGCTCCCTCCCTAACTTTTTTTTTTCCCCTTCCCCTCCCCCATGGTCTTCTGTTAAGCAGAGACCTTTTATTTTTTCCTTATTTTTTTAATATGAAATTTATTGTCAAATTGGTTTCCATACAACACCCAGTGTTCATCCCAACAGGTGCCCTCCAACTTACCCATCACCCCCCCCCCCCCCCCCCCCCCCCCCCCCCCCCCCATCAACCCTCAGAAGGATGTTTTGGATCTCAGATGAGATCCTGCAAGGAAAGGACAGAGCAACACTTGGAATGTAGTAACCACTCCATCTGATGTCGTTTATTATCATGAGGTGATTGTGAATATAGGCTGTGGCCAGGTGGGAAAAGTCTTTGGGCAGAGCCTCCATTGTCCTGTTTTGAAACCCTAAATAAAAGAACAGTAATGAGTCAGTGACCATGTAGCAGAGATAACACGTTCAGGCAGAGCTGCTAAATTCTGCACATCTTTGTATTCTATTATCTGAAGATAACCTGGCAAAGATGAGGTGTTCTTTGCATTTTATGAAAAGTGAAAAGGCAAGTCAGTTTTCTTCATTTCCTTTTACTCAGCTTCTTTTGGAACTTCCTGTGAATGGAAGATTTGTTTTTCAGAAAGGCAGCATTTCTCAGGAGCACCACAGCATAACAGTGGAACAAGTGGAACAGTCTTAGAGTCAGATCGACCAAAAATCTAATCCTGGTTTCGCCTTTTTAGCTGTATGATTCATGGGCAAATTAGTCAAATTTGTGGAATTCAGTTTCCTTATCATAAAATAGGAACAGTGTTTATTTACCTCAGGACAGTGGTTCTTAACTGGAGGTGATTTTGCCCCCCAGAGGATGTTTGGCAATACCCAGAGACGTTTTTAGTTGCCTTGACTGAAGAAGGGAGGAGAGGGTGGTCATAGAGACCAGGAACGGCCTGCTGATACACATCCTACAGTGCACAGGGCAGCCCCCATGGCAAGGAATTATTGAGCCCAATGTCAGTAGTGGGAAACCCTGCCTTAGAGTGTTGTTAGAATAAAATGTGTATAAAGCACTTAGCATTGCACATGACATGTGGGACATTCTTATTTTTCATTAATGCCATTTGTGAATTCCTAGGCCTCCTCCGCTGAGCCCAAGCATTGTGATAAACTGAGGCACACTGATGTGTCATACTTATTCTTACACTGTGGGTACATGCACTTCGAAATAAGGCCTTTGAGAGTTGCTTCTAAGCGAATTCCTCTGATGGAATGTGAGTCTCCCTAGGAGCTAGGAGATTCGGTCCCCCTGAGCCTCTTATCCAGGATGTAGGAATTGCAATTCCTCACCTCTCTTCACTGGTTGTAATGATTCGATGAGATGGTGCAGGTGAAGTGCCCTGTGTGTGGCTCAGGGTGGGTGCAAACAGAGGTCAGCATTATCATCAGGTAGAGGTACCACTGATGCTGCCTCCTTCTCTCTGTCTCTTTCTCTCACCGTTAGGCGTGTGAACATATGGCAGGAATCTGCTCTCTCCAGACCCTTCTGTGTTTTGCTTACCTTGACTGGACTCGGCAGTGGACTCTCCCTGTGAATTTCCCCACCGCAGATGAAAGACTGTCCAGACGTGAGCCCCTCTCCAGCTGGCTTTCATTTTGCCCACAGAGCTGCACATCTTCCTAGCTGTGTCTCTGGCAACGTCCCAGACAGGGCTCCAGGCTTGGAGTTTGGCTCTGACACTTACTGTTAGGCCCCTTTCTTTCTCATTATAAAACAAGGATGCTCAGAGGCCTCAAAGGTCCTTTCTTTAGCTTCTGCGTGGGCCTTCCCACAGGGAGCTCGGCACCGTGGTCCAGGTGGGCCGCCTCATGGCCGGCTGTGCTTCTCATGGTTAACCCAACTCCCTTCAGAATAGTTTTAAGGTGACTTAGAAATGTTTAAGGCACCTCTTTTATTGAATCTGTGATTCTCATACAATGCACAGGGTTCTCTGTTTCTGGCTTAATTTGCCCTTTATTTTTTTCCCCTTCTACCAGGAGGATCACTCCAAGTTTAGGTTTACATTTGCCACTAAACCATAGATGGTCATGTTTTGATTTTTTCTGCCTTTGAGGAGGTATCACATATCGGTTGGTTGTTGAAAATCCATGGAGCAGTATTAGTAAGCATTCTATCTTAGTTAAGTGGCAAGAGGCTTTTTTTCCTGTGCTAAGTGAGTACTTCAAGGACTGCAGGTTGCTAGCACGGCACCTGTGTTGGAGCTGAAGCATGGCGGGTGGAGCTGGCGTGCCCACACAGCAGGAGGAGTGCCCGTAACACTTCATCCCTCGTTTAGTCATCTTCAGTTCTTTCCTGTCAGCTCGGGAGGCAGAACTAGCATTTCTTATATAAGTGTGATGATAAAAGTCCTACAGATTCTCAAGTTGCTCAGTGAGTCGGTTACTTCTAAAAGTTACTGAAGTGCTGGAGTCACTGGGACTACCATGACTTAAAGTCAACACTTGGACCCTTTGGGCTTACTCCACTTTTTAATATCTCTGGTGGAAAACTTCCATGATACTGAATATCGTGTCCAACAAAAAGAGCAGAGGCTTTGTATAAAAGAGATCTGGATCTGAATTCTTAGTTTGCCACTTGTCAAATTAGTTAAAAGTTACAAGTGATTAATTTTTTTGAGAGAAGAGCACTTTTTTTTAATTTTTTATTTATTTTTGAGAGAGAGAGAAAGGGAGAGACAGAGTACGAGCAGGGGAGGGACAGAGGTGGAGGCAAAGAATCTGAAGTAGGCTTCAGGCTCTGAGCTGTCGGCACAGAGCCCCACACGGGGCTTGACTCCACAGACTGTGAGATCGTGACCTGAGCCAAAGTCAGATGCTCAACTAACTAAGCCACCCAGGTGCCTCTGGGTTTTTTTTAAATGTTTATTCTTGAGAGAGAGAGAGAGTGAGCACTAGTGGGAGAGGGGCAGAAAGAGAGGGTGACAGAGGATTCAAAGTGGGCTCTATGCTTTGAGTGAGCCTGATGAGGGGCTGGAACTCACAAACCGAGAGATCACAAAGTGACATTATGACCTGAGCCAGACCCTTAACTGACTGAGCCACCCAGGTGCCCCTAGAAGAGCATATTTTTAATTCAGGGGTGGGAGGGTTGCTTCCTTTCACACAAAAATGCAGTCTGTATGAGTGGCAGGCAGCTGGGAGTGGAGGTGACTGACAGGAGGGTTGTCTGGTTCTGGGGTGGGAGGGGCAATTCCAGGCTCTGGGCCCTGGAATACAGAAGCAGGCTGCCTGTCTCAGGGACGGGGCCCAGTGCCGTCTGGCCACCTCTGCAGAGGTCAGCTGGGCCTCACAGCCACCATTGCAGGCCCGCGAGATCAGGCTACCTGTCCTGGGAAGGACATCTGCCCTCTGTGTCTGAGTGGTTGTGCCCTCAGCAAGGTGGGCACAGAATCACATCGGAAAGCCCTCATTCCCTGGCCTTTGCTCCGACCCTCATGGGGACCTGTACAGTTCTGCCAGCAGGGTGACACAGGGGCTGCAGTCCCTTGTCACCTGGGCTGGAGCTCAGCATCCCTGCCACAGAACCATCCCCCTCATAGTCATAGATGAGAGCTGTATCGTAGAGCGGGGAGGCTTGGGCCAGTGTCTGCCACCTCCAAGCTGCCATTGATGAATTCAGAGATGTCAGTGGGGCTCATGGACAGCATGTGGGATGGCTGGGGTAACTTGATCAGATAATTAACCACTTTGAGCTATAATTTCCTCTTCCACAAAAAGGAAGAATAACATCCACCTAAGAGAGCATTGTGAAGATTTTATAAAGTACTGAACACAATAATAGGCACATAGGGGGCTCTCAATAAATTATATCTGTTATGCTAAGTTTCTGGTTTTGGAGATACAGCTATTATCCACTATCAGAATAATTGTGTATAACAGGTGGCAAGAGAGCCTTAGTACGTCTGAGAGTGTTAGCCAACTTCATTGGAACTCGTATAGTGAAGAGGCACCATCCCATAAAAGAAACAAGTTACCTATGGAATAGTTTAGCCAAGTAAGAGCGGTTGCCCCTAGAGAACTGGTCACATTAGTGCTGGAGTGACACAAGGATGACAGAGGTAAATCAGGCAGGCCTTGAGTGTTCATACGAAAGTAATGGAGTGTTCAAGACTCCTTCCCTACTGGGGGCACCTGAGTGGCTCAGTTGGTTAGTTCGTGGCTTTGAGCCCCACATCGGTCTCTGTGCTGACAGCTCAGAGCCTGGAGCCTGCTTTGGATTCTGTGTCTCATTCTCTCTCTGTCCCTCCCCCCGCTCATGCTCTGTCTCTCTCTCTCAAAAATAAATAAACATTAGGAAAAAAAAAAAGATTACTTCTCTACTGGACAGAAAACTAACTCTCATGAGATTAAGCAAAGAAAATGCCTGGCTTATGAAATTGTAAGCCTAGGAATGGGGCCAGCTTGAGACACTGCTAGATGTAGGGTTCTGTCTCTTGAGTATTCTCAGCTTTGCCTGTGTTGGTTGGCTTCTTTCCACATGAATGTCCTCTTCAACTGGTGGGAAAGATGGCCAGTGAACTCACATCCCTCTAGCCTGATGATATCGCACACTAGAACATATTTTACCCATAAGCTACAGCAGAGCAGTTTCAGTGAAGACTGATTCACACAACTGGGGTCACACGATTGGGAGATGGGAGGTTCAGATAGGGGTCCAGTGTCCTCTCCTCGTGGCTAGGCACGGCAGCATGCGTGACAGTCGCTTGAGGACAGTATGGGGTCAGGAAGAGGCAGTTCTTGAAAGGGAGAAAAAGGGTGTTTCTACTGGAAAAAGAGAACAAATAAACCCTATCATCATTACATATACATTTCCTTCTAAGAGACAAAAGACCATTAGGTATTGGATGAGAGGAGTTATAGTGGGCGTTATTGTTGGGGGGAATAGTTCAAGCTTATGAAAAATGGGTGAAGAAAAATGTAAAATGGAGCAGCCACGCTGAAGAGGACTGGGTAGGAAAAGGGATCAGGATGGGCCACAAGACTTCCCTCTGAAACAGAGAAATGAGGACTTTTGAGGCAGGAGTAACTCATAATGATCTTAACTGAGAAATGCTGAGACCAAGAGGAAGAAATACAGTAAGGAGGAAGAAAGCAAGAAAAGGGCAAGGAGAACCTGGAAAAGGGTAAAAAGCCCCTGGAAATAAATGAGTCATCCAGGAAAATTCAGAGAGCAAGGTGGTAGGCCAGGAAGTCCGAATTCAGCATTTCCTGCTTTATGCAAACCATCACATTGTTTTATTGAAAGAGAAATCCCACAGGTGAGAATTCTGAGGTAGGAGGATAGGTCTGAGCATTACCAAATTGGAAAATAATATGAATAGAGACCATGGTTGAATGGTTAGGAAAGTTAATTTTTACTGAAGTTGTGTAATGTCTTCAAGAATATATATATATATATATATATATATATATATATATATATATCTCCTTAGAGAGGGAGATCACAGAGCATGAGCTGGGGTCAACATGGAGCCCAACACAGGGCTTGATCTCACGACCCTGGGATCATGACCTGAGCTGAAATCAAGAGCATACACTCAACCAAGCAAGCCATCCACACACCCCCAAGGGTTTTTTACATCAATAAATGATTGAATGATGGTCATTTAAAAAATTACATATATATATATATATATGTATATACCTACCCACACACACACACACACACACACACACACACACACATATATACACACACATATATACACACATACATATACACACACACACGTACGTACATGCATTATTCAATTCTGGGTATGCCTATGGATCTTGCCATTATCTCTGCTGGTCAGCACACTGTTGTCAATGCATATCAAACGTCTAGTGATATGCCTAAATATTTTCCATTTGAATTTTTTTTCAATGTTTGTTTTTGAGAGAGAGACAGAGCATGAGAGGGGAAGGGGCAGAGAGAGGGAGACAAAGAATCTGAAGCAGGCTCCAGGTTCTGAGCTGTCAGCACAGAGCCTGATGCAGGGCTCAAACCCATGGACCGCAAGATCATAACCTAGGCTGAAGTCGGATGTTCAACCGACTGAGCCACCCAGGTGCCCCATTATTTTCCAATTTAATTACATTTGCATGTCAAATTTTTCGTTCCTGTGTGTGAACGTGCGTGCGTGCGTGTGTGTGTGTGTGTGTGTGTGTGTGTAGGGTTTACTGTCTCTATCATACACTCTGAACCAAAAATTTAAATTTCTATACACCCCATCCATTTCCTCTCCCATTCATTTATCATGCAGATGTTTCCTGGGCCTCTACTACTATGTGCCCTGAAACACTAGTCTGTATGTGGCCTGGAGTGTGCATTAAAACGCAGAAGGGAACAAACACAGGCCTTACAGTCGGGTGTGGGAAGCAGACATTAAACAAATAAATGTAGAAGCACGTCCATAATTACACATTGTGGTGGTGCAGAAGAAGCAGTCTAGAGGCTGGGGACTGGCTTCCATCTGGTTGGGGGATAGAGGTGAGGCTGCTCTGAGAAAGCGACATCTCAGCCAAGCATTGGAGGACAAAAAAGAACAAAACAGGTGAAAATCAGAAAAGTGAGTGTGGCAGAGGGAGAACAAATACAAAACCCTCAGGTATAAGAAAGGGCAGAAGGGCAGGCATGGAACCGAGGTGATTGGTTTCTGTCCTTTCATTTCTTGACTCCTGCATTTGAGCACCTGTTCCAGCAGGTCAGGAACTGTGTCTTTCTTTTCTTTTCACCCCGTGGCAGGGTCAGTGTGCTCTTATTAAGCTGTTGTCTCTGAGCCCCAAACCCACCCCTCCCCGTTCTGCTGTGTGATGCTGGGGATTCAGCTCACCTCATTTTGCATCTGCCCAGCGGGCTTCCCGGTGGGTTCTGTGCTGTCCAGAGGGGTTGCCAGATGAAGGCTGTTAGTCGTGAACAGAGGAGGGACTCCTTATCAGCTCGCTGCTTGTAGTTTTAACACAGATTTTATTTATCTCAGAAGCAGTTGGTCCCAGTTCCCAACTTTGTTGTGTTCTGTCCTCTGCAGAGCGAGGCCCTTCAGACATACCAGGACCAGCAGGCCACATGCCCTCCTCAGATGCCTGGGTCCCACCTCCACAGAGTGACCCTTGCAAGCTTCCAGGTTCTAATGACTCCATCTTCCATCTGTCTCCCTACCCTTAAGTTTGGTAGCTGCCCCCCTGCAGTTACTGTATTTGTCTCTTCAGTGCTGTCTTTCTTCACCTTTTTTCATCCTTCCAATCCCTGTTTAGCCGATTCCTTATATTCAGTTCTCCCTATTAAGATTACAGGTGGCATGTGCGTTTTCTTGACTGGCCCCGACTGACCCGTGACTGATTTAACTGTCTGCTCTTACCCAAATTTGCCACCCCTTAATGAGGAGCCCCAGCTGGGCCCGTCCAAGGCCAAATGTCCATGAGTGGCAAAGGAAGCAAGAAAGGATGATCACCAGGCTTGAAAATGTATTCCTCTCAGAAGCTTGCACAGCCTGCCTATTCCCAGTCTCTACTATGAAATATCTTTTCCAAGGTTAGCAGAATTATGAAAACATCAATTTGGCCATTATTGACTTTTCAGCCAGGATACCAAGAAAGTCTTTCAGCAGCCTCAATAAATTAAATCTAGCCACCTAGCTCCCAGACTGGCAGGCTCCTACATCATTGACAGGGAAGACAGGGGAAAGCAGTTTTCGCAGCTGTTGCTGTAAATGATGTGCATTGTGCTCACAGCCATTAGCAGGTGGAGAATTTGAAGTGTGGGTAGATTGCAGAGCTCCCTCTTTTAAAAATGCATAAGCACTCTGTGAGTTTGCTAAGTCATGTTTCACGTGGCTCGGTTTGAATTTTTCATAGGGGAGAAATATTCTGTAGTCTTTCCTCTTTCATTCCTCCTTTATCAGTAAGGACTTCTGCCATTAGGGCTATAGTCAAAAGGGGCCGTGTACAGTCGTACAGTTCGCTTGATTGGTCCTCAATATTTCCAAGTTGTACAATGTTGGAAGATTTGAGCTTTAAGGACTTAGGCCAGTTGAGGGTCCTGCTTCCTCCCCAGTTAATCCAAACTACAAATTACTGCCAGCTCTGGGTTTAAATTTATTTTATGTGTCTTCAAGTCAATTTTTATCTCAGAAGATGCATCCATTTGTGAAATTCTAAGCCCTGCACGGTAAAGGAAACTTCTTTCCAAAAGTCTCCCTGGTCACGTACTGTGTTGTGTGCTTGTGGTCACGGTCCACTCCCACACCAACAACAGACATTACTAAATGGCATTATACATTTTCTTGATGAGTCCAGTCTCAGCATTTGTGTCCTTCCTCACGTGATGTTCCAGCCAGGCCTAACAACTGGTTGTATAGCCCATCGGTGGGAACCTACTAATCTTATCTAACAGGCTCCTGATTTGTTTTGTTTATGTAGGTTAGCATCTGGCTTTTAGTAGAGCACTTATGTACAGATGAAAGCAATACTTCTTGGTGCTGCCTGCCAGCCATGAAACACCTTCACGTTAATTGTCTCATTTTTCTAAAACCTCTCTGAGGGAGATACTATTATTGGCCTTATTTTATTTTATTTTACTTTTTTATATAGAGAAGCAGCACTCAAGCACGTGCACGAGCATGGGAGAGGGGTAAAGGGAGAGGGAGAAAGAGAGAATCTTAAGGAGGCTCCATGCCCACACGGAGCCCAATGTAGGGCTGGATCTCACCACCCTGAGATCATGGCCTGAGCTGAAATGAAGAGTCAGACACTTGGCTGACTCTGGCTCACTGACTGAGCCAGACAGGTACCCCTTGTCTTACTTTTTATATGAGGAAATTGAGGCTCATAGAGGTGAAGTAATTTATCCAAACTGACAAATTGTGGGGCTTATTCTGGAGCCTACAAGCTGTGCCCTGTTAGGATCTTAATGCAATTCAGCATATGTGTTTGGGCTCATTCATTCATTCATCAAACATTTTTTACCAAACCTCTATTCTGTGCTGGGCACCACAAATGGTAGAATATCCAACAAATTCAGCAATGGTTTATTTAAAAATAAAGAGTGCAGTTGTGCTGTTTGACCATTAAAGAGTTAATAAACCCCTCGAAAAACAATTTTTTTTTTTTTTTGCTTTTTTAGTATCAATAAATCAGACTTTTCTTAGGATGAAATGTTTTTCTCCCTGTATCTGGCTAATCAGTTGTAACCTATTTTCTCTTCAAATGGAGAGAAATGTTCCAGCCTCTATAGAAAGCTCAGCAGATTGGGAGCAAAAGTATGTTATGATTTTAAGCACCAAGGCATTTATGAGATCGTAATTGGCTATAATTGAGGGGATCCTAGAACACCTTGAGTTACAGAAAGATTGACCTTTTGTAGATCCTTCCACGTCTGCCAGGACTGCTGAGCACATGTCAGTGGGACTTTAAGGGCGGCTGTGTCCAGCTCCCACACACATCACTTCTCTCTTCTGGTTGAAAACCTCTGCTCTGTTTAAGTTCTTGGGAAGCGGGTAATCGGAGAGACAATGCTTCCAAAAAAAGAAACAGAGTGGTGTCTGTCTTCTTACATTTGAGTATCTTTCACATTTCATGATGACTCTTCACACAGTATCTCCAGCTGGATTAATACCATTCTCTTCCTTGATTCTGACCTAATATACAGACTTCAGAAGCCTTCTTATGAATTATCTTGCCAAAAATGTTAAAACATTCAAATGTTCTCATAAAATATTGAAACACGTGGTAGTATAATGGGCTCCACTAAAATTAAGTTGTTCAATTTCCCTTTAATAGTGATAGCGCCTGGAAGAGGTGGAAAGTAATATTTCTATTTGCCCGGAAGCTGGAGAATCCCAGCTGACATTGGAATCCACGATCAGCCCAGCGGTTAGGGAGGATTCCGCATCTATCCCAGGTTCCTGGCCTGGATGTGCAGTGAGTGTTGTGTACGTTTTTCTGCAGAAACACACAGCGCTCTGTCCCATGATGGTGTTTGTGTTACTAAACTGACTTTTAGGAGAGCCCGGGTGTCCCTCCAAGTCCACTGAAGGAAATGACTTTTTGGTAGGGAAGGTAACTCTTAGGGAGAAGAGCACAGGACAGGCTTGCACTTCTGCTTGTTCAGCAGGGTTTATGGCCAAAATTTTTTGTCATTTCATTGTGAGATAATGGGCAGGCATATCTCAGCATATATTTCTTCTTTTTCTCCCTTCTATCTGTCTCTTCTTTCCTCTCCTTTCTTTTTCTTAAGATTTAGGTCAGTTTCTGCACTTTTCTCAAAAAGGATCAAACTGGATCAGCTCTGGCCTGATATGATTACTTTTTTTTTTGGCCCAGTGCATTCGAGCCATTTCTCCATCAAGTCATATTAGTATAGGGATGGCTGGGTTTGGAGAGGTGGAGGCAGATTCTGCCTTCAGAAGGAGAGAAATGATACCCTCAGAATCTGAGCTGGCAGACAAAACATTTTCTCTTGCTGATATTTTCAGTCACCAGCTGGTACATGTTAAGCATTTTCCCTGTTGCATGGAAGATATTTATTGGTAATAGCCTGGGAGAAGTAGAACATTATTGCTGTGGTGATTCCTTTTGGCTAATTGGATTGTTGCATTTCATTTAATGGGTGTATAAATACAATGATTACAGTCACATTTTAAAAAGTGGTCTGAAAGAGTGGGTATACTTTAGAGATAATTGTGGAGTTGGGAGCTGCGATTCACAGGGACTCTTTTTTTTTTTTTTCTCCCTCTGGAAAATGTTTAAGATAAGTGTCTATAAATATTTAAATTATTTAGATATGTAGATGACAGGCCTTTTACAAGAAGACAGGACATAACTTTGCAAATAGTTTCTTTTTCCCTTTTAGGTTTCCTCTACCTTGACCATATTAGAAATGGCACTAAAGTGGGATCTTATTATAATATGATCCATTATTTATGAGAATAAGATATAGCACAAATCAAAATTGGGTCTCCTTTTAAACACATAAAGATACTACATTATCCTTGTCCTCAATATTAGCATCATAAAGGGGACTCATTTCCCTTTATTTTTTATGGCTTAAATGCAATGAGCTATATGAAATGTCCAGCATATAATATACGATGAGTAGATAGTATCAAGTTCATGACTCTAAGAAGACTGTTCGGAGCATAGAAGGCTGGGGGCAGTGACTTATGTTTAGGAACTTGCTTTGTTCCCTAACTGTAGATTTTCTAGTTCAGAGAGTCACCAACCACGTATCTGAAAAATGAGTCTGTCTCCAAACAGCTGAATGCAATGCTATGAGTCAAGACTGAGGGGAATAGGAAGAGAGGAACTCACATTGGCTTAAATATAATACAATGGTTCATAGAGCTTAAAAGCCTACTGACAGTACCAGCTTCAGGTGTGGCTAGATCCAGGGCTTAAAAGTGACTGTTAGGATACAGCCTTTTATTGAATTTGTGCACTGTACTCTGAGCTATTTGCTGGGGTTACAACAATGGACACTATGCTGTGCCCACTTCAGGGAGCTCATGGTGAATAGCTGAAATGCATAAAGTAAAAAAGAATTATAACAAAATGTGATATGTGCAATAATAGAGGCACTTCGAAAACAAAACCATAATTCAGAGAAAAAAGTGATAAATATTTCTGAGGAGAGGTGAGCAAGGACTGCAGAGAGAAGTTAAACCCTGAACATTGTTTTTTAAAGAAACGCAGGAATTTTTACAGTCAAGCAAATTCAAGAAGAATGATTAATTGCTTTGGTTATGGTATTTGGGAAATTTACATTCAAATCTCAGCTCTGCCACTTGCAAAATGTACAAACTAGGGTAAGTTTCTTAAATTCTCAGGGTCTGTCTCAGTTTCCTTGTATGGGAACTAGGAGTGGGGCTACTGAGCTCATAGAATTATCATACGGCTCCCATGAGTTGATGGCTGTGCAGAACTCACCTGGGGGCTGCCACAAAAGAAGCCCTCCCTGACCCTTCCCCTCTTGTACCTGATTACAGTAACGTGGAGCTTTGGATCCGGGTTTAACGTCAGCCACAGTAAAATCAGGTAGCATTTACGGAGGGTAAATATCATGCACTGCATTAAGCATTTCACTTGATTTATTTAAATCCTTCCTACAACTCAAGGTAGTAGGAGGGTGATTATACTCACCTTCCCAGTGAGGAAACTGAAGCTTTGAGAATGGAAGGGGACTGCCGGGGTGACAAGGTTAGTGAGTGGTACAGCTGAGCCGTTGGTCACAATGCCTGTGGACGGAAGCGTGATGCCATCCTTCCTTTTGTGCAGTAGACCACTAACTTCCTTCCATCAGCAGATTTGGCTTTTGGGTAGTCATGCTGTAGCCTGGCCTGTGTGGCCCCCTGCTTTTTCTGAAGACGTGGCTGTGGACGCTTGGGTGCGTGTGTGTTCAGGTGCTGTGCTGCTCCTCCAGACTGAGGTGGCTGGCATTAACCCCTTGGGTGCTGTGCTTCCTTGCAGGTGAGCCTTCCAGGTGGTCATCCTCACACTGCCACTGCTGCTGCAAGAGCACCGCAGGCGACAAAGAAGGGGAGAGTGGCACGTCTTGCAACGACCTCTCCACCTCTAGCTGCGACAGCCAGTCTGAGGCCAGCTCTCCGCAGGAGACGGTCATCTGTGGGCCCGTGACACGCCAGACCAACATCCAGACTCTGGACCGTCCCATCAAGAAGGGCCCCGTGCAGCTGATCCAGCAGTCGGAGATGCGGCGGAAAAGCGATCTGCTCCGGACTCTGACTTCGGGCTCCAGGGAGTCGAACATGAGCAGCAAAAAAAAAGCTGTTAAGGAAAAGCTCTCCATTGAGGAAGAGCTGGAGAAATGCATCCAGGATTTCCTAAAGATCAAAATCCCAGATCGGTTCCCCGAGAGAAAACATCCTTGGCAGTCTGAACTTTTACGGAAGTATCATCTATAGGGGAGGGGTGGGGGGCGGGGCAATGGGAGAAGAAAGAAATCATGTCACCATTTGGAAATAAACCTCCTAGCGAAATTCACATTTGAAAGAAAAGTAACAACTAACAATACGTTTGTGAGAACACAGTAGCCCATCGATACACTACTGCCTATTTACCTAGTTCACCTTAACATTTAAATCCACAGGGTAGATCTCTTTCCAGATGTGGAATTATAAGAAAATCTCTTTTTGGTTACTTGTTTGTTTGTTCACTGGGTCCCATGTGCTGAGCATCTTAGTATAAGGAGAGCCAGCTACAGTGGAGTAGCTGAGAGGCCTTGGGAGTGTTCTCTCCCCAACTGGGTTTTTCTCTCATCTTCTCCCTCCCTCCTTTGAATGAGAGCATGGTAGAAAGAGATCTGGCCCAATGGCATAGGTTTGGGTTTTTTTAATTTTCCTTTTCCTTTTTGTTTATGGGGTGGGGGGGAATGGCAGATTTATATGACTTTTCACTCAAATCTATTATGTGCCAGTTTATATTGATGACATACGCATGAGTATTTGTGCAAACACAAGCACAACGATGTATGTACATACACACAGTGCACACGTCCCCAGGGCCGGGGCATCCTAAGGGGATCACCCCTGCTCCCAGCAGCAACCTCTTAGACTCCTTCAGACAGAGGAGTCTCAGCTCCTTTCTTAAAACCCTTCTGGGAAGATTTCCCAGCCTCTCTTGGCAACACTTTATACCATCAGGTAACCCTCATCGTCAACAAATTGTCTTCCTTATTTTGGAATGAACACCCTCAGGCTCCATAGTACGGTTTTGCTCTTTCTCTGCACTAGGAGAGGGTGAGAAGAGCTAGTAAAACATTCTTTGTATTAAAGAAACAGACATTCCGAGCCGCAAAAATTCTCCCTGACCCCACACTCAGCCTTCCCCACCCTGAGCTGAGTTACCTTCCTTCTCTCAATGTTTCCAGAGTCCTTCCTGCCCACGTTTTAATGGCGTGGGCTTTTCATGTAATCTGCATTCAGTTCTCTGCGTCCCTATATGGCTGTGGAAGTAAGAATAACACACAGGACTTGAATAGGGGTCCAGCCTTTTGTTTTGTTTCTTTAAGAAGCACTTGTATTCCACACTCTACCTGATTTCTCATAGCCTTTTCAAACTACAGTGCTACATTGTTACTTCTGGTAGCTGGTCTTGTCTTTAGTATTCTGGGATTTGGCTGTGTCTGTACTATGATGTGGCTGTCACTTCCTTGATATGAATGCACAACCCAACTGGATAACGAGAGCTTGAAAATGAAGGTTTTGGCTTTCTAAGCTATCTTTCTTGAGTCCATCTTTGGCCTGTAGAGACACAGCCAAAAAGAAATTGTTAATAGCCATCTATCCATATGGTTCTGTATTCCATAAATGTACTAATAGGTCTTTCATAGGCTTGTGGTAAATGAGGATGAAAAGACCAGTTTTTATTTTCAGCATTCCTCATGCATTTCAGTGGGAACTTAAACAATAATTTGTCAATCATTGTTTGTGTGCCAAGCACTCCTATTTTTATTTTTTATTGTGTGTGTGTGTATGTGTATATGTATCACAGGTAATAAAGGCAACTGGATGATGTCTGTAGGAGGGAAAAGTAATGACCACTCGCTTCCTTTTGAAATATTTTGTTGATGCACATTTATTATGTAAGAGGTTCTCTCTTGATTCCTGTTACTAGTGCCTATTTAGTATATGGATATCTTTCTGAATTTTTGTAATTATTGCCCTCACCTCTGGGCGACAAACGCAGCCAATGTTTTCCTGTCCTGAGGTTCAAATGGCATTTAAAGGTCTACTTAAGTGAAAAAGAAAGTTCACCTGGGGAGTTGAGTTGTTAAGAGATTTACCATTTATGAATTTAAGTGGTGTCCGTTTATGTATTAGTATATTAGCAGGCATTTGTTCGTAACTACAACATAGTTTTGTAAAGCCTACCAATATGTCTTGTTTCCTTTCAAAGTTTCTTAATACCATACCCAAATACCATCATCCCAATGATAGCAGTCCTGCAAAGAATCACAGAATTGAATGGGTCAAGAGAATACAGATAAAATATCCCCAAACTCACTTAGGTCGGATGATTCCTGTGGCCCTGTTGGAATTTGCCATCTACATTAACTGCCCAAAGTTCCAGCTTCCTTAAATTTCAGGCCTGACTATAATGGTGTCAAGACAGAGATGCACTAGTAAGAACTGGAGGAGGAGGAAGATGTCAGTCCACCCCACTGCTTCTACCGCCTGCTTTCAATAGGAAACCCAACACTGCAAAGAAAATGTTCATGGCGTACGTCCCTGACCCTTGACCCGTCGTGAATTTTTTTCTCCATAGGCAATCCTTAGACCTCCCCAGTGAACAAAACTGGTGGTAGGAAATCTGATTAAAACAATAATAACAGTTTTAATCTGGGTCAGCTCTAAACTGACACCTACCCGTAGTCCAAATAGCTAAGACAACTGTGGGTGTTGATTATGGAGATGAATATAGACCTGATCAGGAAATCTCTGAGGAGCCACCAAGTCCGTGGGAAGCTTCTGTCCTTGTTTGAGTGCAGTCATCCCCTGAGGAAAGTGTGGCCTGCCACAATGGAAATGAGCTCTAAGTGAGTTACACGATTAAACCTTCGGTTACCCCTGATTCATGCCAGTTTCCCAGAACTTAGAATAGCTTTAGGAACTTGTAGTTCACTTCTGGACAGAACGATATATGTGGTTCACTTCTTAAATACTGGTTATGATGAGGGCCGTAATTTGCTGATATGAGGAAACTAAGAACATCCGATGGATCGAATGAATGAGGAATCGTGTAGAACCCCAACTTAGGTTGCAGTGCTAAAATCCAGTGAGGTTGGGGATGTCACTCTCTACAGGTCCATGGATCTCCTGAAGTCAGAAACACATTTATGAAGTCCTCCTACCCACTATCAAAAAGGAAGTGACTTATGTTTAGCAGGAAACGGGGGAGACAGGAAAATAAAACTGTGAGATCGCTGCGGTGCCGTGATCTCCCTCCCCCTGCTGAGAAAAAATTGCACTGAGATGTGGTCATAAAACAACAAAGTGAGGTGGCTTCCAGAATATGCTGTGGTGTAATCCTTTGTGATTATAGGCAGTTATCTTACTGGACATGCATGCCTGGTAAATTAAAATAAAAGGGGAACAACGCACAAATCATGTGTTCCCTTCGCCCTTTATTCCTCCTTAGCCATGTCTACCCTCAACTGATTCACTTAGGGAGACACATTTATTAGAAGAAAACTAATGGACATTTTCACTTTTCAGTTGCCCTTGTTTGATTCAAAGGCACCTTTATTCCTAGGCACAGATGTGTGTTCTTCATCGTGGGCCCTCTTAGTTGTCAACAGCTTGTGCTTTTGCATTACTTTTGCTTCTCTAGGCTTTAGATTCCCCTCTGATTATCCTTTGTTGCTGCCACAGGCAAAACACACTCCAGTGAGAAGAAGAAAAGGCATATATGGTGTTTGGCAAAATTTCCTGACACCAACTCCCATAATGGGAGCCACACATAGATTCTCAGACATTTTCCTTCGTTTTAGTTGTAAACTTCCAACTTTTTATGTACCGTGACGAATTAACCCAGCGCATTTGAGTGCTGGTATTTTCTACCACTAGATACCATGCTGTGGAATTTGACTAACCTTGGTCTTCTAGATGATCTTTGCTAGAATGAATGAGAGTCTTTCTGTGAACTTTTAGGGAGAATTCTTTGTCACCTCCACTTGACATAGCAATTTTCAAAGGAAAAATGAAGAGAGTCGTTTTTTCCCCCTGGTGACTCTGTAGCAGATAAATGCTTTTGCCAATTTGCATGCTGGGTTGTAGGTTTAGCATGGGCCATTTCTCTCCTTAATGTCTTGGCATTGTTGGCATCTTGCAATCTTGATGGCCCACTGTTCCAATTTATTTATTTTCTTTTATTTGTCAAATAACACACTAGAGAAGGAATCTGAGTGAGTATTCTGTATTCTGAGTTAAAATGGAGTTAGATGTCATTTGTACAGGACTGTACAATGATTAATATCTGCAGAGAAATTAGACCAAATGAAACCTGCTGGAATGAGTTTGATTTATATTGCCTTCATCACTCTGGATTTAGATGAAATGGTTATTGCTCTCCACCCCTGCTGAAAGAAAAGAGTCTTAAACTTTAATAATCACCATGTTATGATGCAACCACAGAACTTATATGTTTGAAATATCTGTATTTCTCATCTTGCAACATACATTCAAATGGAGATTCTTTTCCTAGTGACCTCCACTGCAAACTTTTAGCAGTGTTGTTCAATACTTGGTGTGCACAAAAATCTTTTGTAGTACCTGTAAAAATGCAGATCCCTTTACCGTAGCTCCAGAGAGAGTGATTCAGAAACTTCTAGCAGGGCCAAGGAATATGCATTTTGGCCCAGCATCTTTCATGATTTTGATGGGATGGTCTCTGGACCTTTAAGAAATTCTGTTGAGGGAACTATGAAGAGGTCTGTATTTTCTCACTTCCTTTCACTTTTATTTCCACTACAAAGAAGCCAAGGCTTACACTATTCATTATCTTAAGAGAAAAGGCCCAAAGAAAAGAATCCTAGGACTAGGGCAGAGTAGATTCCATGGTTCTTCTGCCCTTTCATCTGCCTGTCAACCACAGCACCTTTCCATTTTGTGCATATTTGTGTATTTTGTTTTTGTTTTGTTTTTTGCCAAACTGAAAGCCTGCATCAATATAGTTTTATGTCTTGGTACTGAGGGTAGATGGGAGCACATCTCTGAGTGAGATGTATCCTTATGATACCCATCAAGGAAGGAAAAAAAGGTGAAGTTTTGCAAGGACAGTTGTTTGTTTCCAGGCCTTGTGCAGTCTGAGTCAGAGGAACTTGATAATGATCCATAATTTAATGGTGGTGTGTGTGGCCCCAAAGGCGGTCCCATTAACTGCACATATAAACACCACCAAAATGAATAGGCAGTGATTAGTGAATTTAGCTGCATCTCACCAATAAGATCCTGAGTCATTGAATTGCTAAGTTTGTCCAATTTGACTTACGCAAGATTATGACACTCTCAGATAGTTGAAGATCCTGAATGCCGATATTAACTAAAACTGGCAAGCAAAACCCATGAGGGAAAATAAATATGGAAGGAAGGAAGGGAGGATAGAAGGAAAGAAGGAAAGGGGAGGAGAGGAGAGGAGAGGAGAGGAGAGGAGAGGAGAGGAAGGAAGAAAAAGAAAATTCAAGACACTGTTCATATTTCATATACGATGGCAAGAAGGAGATGAATTTCTATAATTTTCCACTCTGACCAGAAAGGATGGCCATACTATGATTATTAAGATAGAAACCATTTTAGGGAGTTTCAATGATCCAGTTGGTTCTACCCATATAACAGAATAACTGGGCAGGTATCAAATTCCCACTTGATACAAGAAATAGAGAATGAATGGCTTAAATACACTCTCATGATGATCCTCCATGAATATTTAAACACCACTGTCGTAGGAAAGTAAAGAATGGTTAATGAAATTAATAAACTTAAATTGCCAGTTAAGATTATTTGGCCAAGATTTTTTAAAAATGTTAAATTGGATTCAGCTTGCTTCCCTCCTCTATTTCCCAAGTAGGGTCCCTTCATTGTCCCAGCTTCCTAACCTTTAAAAAAATGTTTCTCTTGTTTGTGAACAAAGTGTGTTGTTTACTGGGGAAAGAATTTTTAGTTCCTAGACTGTCACCCATGCTTTATTTAGGAAATTTACTTTGAAAAAGCTAAAGAAGAATGTACCCTAGCCCTGCAACTATCTAGGGGTTTGTCCTGGGTTGAACAGGAGTGGTGATTTTCCTGTTAATCAGCCTCCTAAAAGCACTTACATGCTGACTGGAGGATTTAGTGTCTCCTTTCTCCAGCAACCTCTTTCATCTTGTCAGTTGATTCTTAGAATTGACCTTTAGCTAATTTACCTGCATTTGCACAATAAAAATCAGCCTCACTTCAGACTCTCTCTACTGCTGGTGGTTGGCTCCATCCATCACAAATGGAAGCAAGATTGATGCACCAGAAAGTAGCGGAGACTTGCTTAGTAACTGCACCTCCGTGTGAGTGTATGGGAGTGTGGACGCACACTTGTGCGATTTTTAGGTCAGGGTTGGGTCAATGGCTAATGTCCGTGATAATGCTATCTGCATGCATGGAAAAAGTCTTCGGTTACAAAGTTTCAAAGCTTTGAATTCAGCACGAATTGGTCTTTACTATGGGTGTCAGTGCCTGACAATGTTGAGCAAAGCTGGTCTGCAGATGTGGATTTTGAGCACCACGGGTTTCAGGGTAAACATCAAACTCATTTTTATTCATATAGTCACTAGTAGCAATGACATTTACTCAAAAAAGAAAAAAAAATAGAAAAGGAAAGGGAAGAAAAAAAGATAACCATGAAAGCTAAAATATACACAGGATTCTCAGTGATTACTGGCAGTTTTTCTCAATTGCAGCCAGTGGTCATTGATTTATTCTTGTATGTGAGAGAAAGTCTCAGGAAACACTCTTCTTCGATTTGTGTGGGTTACGTGTATTTCAGGCAGTGGGTCTCATTCAGGGGTGATTTTTGTCAAAGCCCCAGGGGACTTTTGGCAGGTGCCTGGAGACATTTTTGATTGTCATGACTTGAGAGGTGCTAACTGGCATCCAATGGGTAAAGACCAGAGATGTTGCTAAACATCCCAGAATGCACAAGACAGCCCCACAACAAATAATTATGCAGCCCCAAATGTCAATAGCGCTGAGATGGAAAAACCCTGAATTAAGGGTTGGCTCTCATGTTCCAAAGCATTGTTGCCATGAAGAGAAAGGACATCTGGTTCAGGAGATTGGATGAGGTGGTGTGATAGTAATTATACCACCTTACATCTCTACAGGGTTTACTTAAGATGGCATACAATTGTCCTTTTATGCAAATGTGAATGCTGAGATTTAGAGAAGTTTACATCCTGGTTTCTGGGGTGTCAGTAATGACGGGGTAGGTCTGCGGTCTGGGATTCTGTCTTCTAGTCACTTTCTGCCTCAGAAAAACGGTATTTCAGTGAAGTCATCAATCTTACAACTAAATGGGTTTGGTGTAAAACACTTTGGGAGCATCTTGAGTTCACACGACCCTATTAAGGATGTTTTTCAAGCCAAACCACAGTAGCTAACAGGTGCTCTTAAGAAATGAAACAGGAAAAAGGGAGAAAAAGTACTGAGAATAGGCCAATGATTTCATCGTCTTAAACTGCTTATCATGTACTTTGTTTCTTTAGGCCGAAAACCCCCTTGCTAACGATGACACTTAGAGCTAGGAAAATATTCTCATTCTCATACTGGAGGTCCCCATGCCCTTATTTTCAAAGACGTGACAAGTCTGAGCATAGACCCTGGCTATTGAGCCATATTATTTCATTTGTATGTACTGACTTCATTAGGACACAAAACATGTTTGTGTCTTAAATATTTGACATTTTTCTTTCAACTTCTCATGCTAACATCCCAGTGTTGGAATAAAGGTCAGAACATTCTATCCTCATGTCATCCAAGGGAAACTGGGACCCAGAGACTTAAAGTCAGTCATGCATTCTTTCCTTTTTCATGCATTCATTTGGCAGGCTTTTGTTGAGTGCCTACCATGTACAGGCCACTGTGGTGAGCATTATAATGTACTGGGGAATCACGTGTGTGATACAGCACTTGAATTCCTATCCCTCAATTCCTAGACTAACATTATTTTTGTATGTAATTCTGATCCACATTCTAGATTTCTAATTTAAATATTAAGTTATAAATGACGTATATTAAGGATAGTGTGCACACAAGGAATATGTGCCAGAAAACATGCCTTATCTAACCCTATAATTACCCAACAAAGTAGGCCCTGTTACTGTCCTCTTCTCACAGATGAAGTCAGTGACAATCAGAAAGGTAAAGTCGCACATAACTTGACAGTGGAAGAGCCAGATTTCCATCTGGGTTTATTAGACTCCAACCACCTCATTATATAATGTTTTGTCTCTGTTCTCTGGATTTCACCTGTTTCTGGTTTCTTCTACTCTAACCAAAAGGTAGCCAGGAAGAACCCAGCCTGACACCCTTCCGGAAAGTCATTAGCTAATAAACTATAAATCCCATTAGACATGCACCTCCCTAGGAGATAAAGAAGGGCACACCTGGAGGGGTAGTCTTGCCTCCCACAGACTGTACTTCCTAACACACGCCCTATCAAGGGGCAGTAACGTTACAGAACACATGTCTGGGGAACACTGATGCCCTAAGAAACCCAAAGTGGTGAGATACGTTCTGTGTTAAGACGATGGTGCCTACACATGCTTCCTGGGCATTTACAGGTTACCAGGGAGATCTCACGGGAGGTAAAATAGGCCTGCGTGCGTGTGTGTGTGGGTACGTGCGTGTATGTGCTATTTTCACCTTTGGGCCTTCTAAACAATATCAGTTTTTTCAAGATAGGTCAGAAATCCAAACATGATTGGCTGCCCCCAGAATGTCATCATTACTGTTCTAAGTTGGAAAATAAGAGAGGCGGCCACGAAAGGAAACTGCACTGAAATAGGAGTGTGTGTATGAAGAATATGTATATATGTGTGGTGTGTATGTGTGTTAATATATAACTTTTATGTATATATGTATATATGTGTGTACATCTATCTAAATGTATATATCTATCTATATCTATACATATGTATACACACATAAATCTGATAGTTTGAAACTGGGATTTTGAGTTTGAGGGATTATTATTATTATTTATCATTGGTTTCCTAGATCTGTTTTCCAAAGTTATCTCCCACTATGAGTGTGTATATATTATGGTACCAAAAATATGATTAGAATACCTTGGTATAACATCTATGGATACAAAACCAAAGTGCATTTAAGGAAAAGTCAAACTTGTAAAAACTGGCTTTCTTATTGAACTAGTGGTTTGAATTCCAAACTATGTGTTTTCGAACATGATCATTCCCGCCCCCCCCCAAAAAAAAGTCCCAAAAGAACAAAAAGCAAAAACCCCACCAAATGAATATGATGATATTTAAGAAGAAAAGAATAAGACTATATCGGTCTACAAGAGCACAAATTCAGTGGTTATTACACTAATGGTATTTCACCTGCTATCCATTAGTTTATTCTTTCCCTACTGGTTTCACTTTAGCATTCGTGGCTTCTAAGGGGATCCCTGTAACCCTACACAATTTGTATGTGGAGCTAGTTACCTGTTTAATTGTTTTAAGACTATAGTAAATAATTTGTAATATGCACATTGTAAATATATAGTACAGCTTAAGGGCACGTTGTAATAATAACCAAACACTTTCCAGACTCCTGCATATAACCCAGTAAGCCTGTTCAGACACCAAAACAGCTGCTCAAAGAGGGAACAACATACAGTGAAGTGAAAGACAATTGCTTATGTTTTGGCATCTTATAGACAGAATGGCCAAATGACTAAATTTAATCGGGGCACTCTTACGAATATGGTAAGTTATGTTTTCGTTCATAACCACATGCTTTGCATGTTTTGCGTATTCAGTCAACCTATGCAAACAGAGCTTCCCTGGAGGTCCATGGGATCAGTTTGTATGCCTACAAGCCCATCCCCTCAGAAATAGCCTGACTCCCAGCCCAGGGCCAGCCTACCTGTCCAAGCACACAATCCTTCTCCCAGGGATCTGTCAGGTTTGCTCACACAATCAGAAGCGTTTGCAAGATAATTCATTACGGTCACTTTTTTTTCCCATAGTCTCCCTGCAGATGTGGTCTTAAAAGCATATGAAAGAAAAATCAATTTTGTAGCAATTAAACGTTCTAATTAGCTTTAAGAACACTTGAAAAAGGAGTGGTTGTTTGTCCCAGCGATTTTGGAGCAGAGGGGGAAGTTTTACCTCATCCCTGGCTTCAAGTTCCCCTATCATTTTCTCTCATTGATTTATTTTTAATTCCAAAGGAGAATGTTGAATCAGGAGAATTTTGCTTGAAATATGCTTAGTGTATAAAAGGACAGAGTAACGTGTTTTTTGTAAATCAGGAGGGGTGGAGAAGTGCCAAAACCCCTGATTACTCTGTTTCTGATATAAAGAAATGGATTCATGAATTCATGGAGTGGTATCCTTCTTAAAACACATAGAAACACAGAGGCACCTGGGTGGCTCGGTCAGTTAAGTGACTGATGCTTGATTTCAGCTCAGGTCATGATCTCACTATTTTTGGGTTTGAGCCTGGTGTCGGGCTCCTCACTGACAGCATGGAGCCTGCTTGGGTTTCTCTCTCTCCCTCTCTCTCTGCCCCTCCCCTGCTCATGTTCTCTCTTTCTCTCAAAAATAAATACATAAACTTTTTAAAAAACACAGAGAAATACAAACTTAGGGGACTTGCATTTCAGAGAGTCCTATTGAAAGCTTTAATGGGATCTGCTATAAATGGGTGACCTTTTAGATTAGTGATGGAGTCCAGCTTGCTTCCCTTATAAGACTTTACTCTGTAAAATCAAGAATCTTTGTGTTGGCTGAAGGAATTGAACTCATGATCTCAGTTGAATTCCTGTTCCCCTCATCTTTCAGAACCAGCAGAGCACTGGGTTGAAGCTAACCAACAAGATAATCTGTCCAAATTAAATGGACACATTTAAATATTATCAGCATCACCCTCGACACTTATAAAAATCAAGACCCTGTTGATGAGGTCACCTGGAGATCTCCAAACACGGTTTGCCAGGAATTATCAAGCTCCTCCTACATCCATTGCTGATGCTTTGAATGTGATGTCAACATAGAGGAGTCTGAATTTTGCTGGTACTAATATCGAGTGGTGATCTGTTGGGGCCTTGCTCATGTTACTTTTTCCTGACCTCATTCAAGTGCTTGATGACTTGGGTCAGTTTGTTGCACACTGATGTATACCAAGTGGCACCCACTGAAATTACCTCTTCTCCTTTCCAATGCAGTTCGCTTGTACATAAGTGTAGTGTCAAATTGTTTACAGGTTCTTTTTGTGTATACTTGTGATAGCAGATTTAGCTCAAATTTTAAAGGCATCTGTTTATTGAATGGTGTTAAAATGAATGTGCTTATTACAGCATAAACATCATTAATTATGGACTCATACGAATGCATGTCTACATGTCGTCAATTTCCAGCAGCTCGGTTATCCAGCAAAAAGTCTGCGGTCTGTGAAAAGCAAATATACATAAACTACTGTGACTCTAATAACTCAGTAACTGTTTTTACCTTGGTATGTAACACTGTAGATTTTAGCCTGCTGTATTACTTTCTTACCTATTTGTTTGGGGGAGAGAGACATAAAAGGTAGTACTACTAATTGTCCCAATGGCATTGCACACCATTTTGGCCACCATTGGTCCACCTAAAAGGCAGCTGCCTATTGATGGAACAATGGCCCTGAGCAACATATAAATATATACATACATATCTATGTATGCAATTTCTACAATGCTAATTACTACCATCTATTTTCACTGCCAATGGAAACTACTATTTTCTTTGGAATCATTGATGATATAAAAAACCAATTTGCTATTATCTGCTTTCATATTCTGTTTAGCTCATCTAGTATGGTAAATGATACAGGTGCAGTATCAGTATTGTAAAATTGTGTGGTGAAAACTACAAAAGTCATTCTGTGGATATATTTTAAAAGGCAGACCAGAAACTATATTTCAGATTCTTGTGTGAATATGATTACAGAAATAAGCAACTATTTTTTATGTGTTTCCATAAATGACTCCATTTCATATACATTGTAACTTAGCACCAATCATAATAAATCATTTGGTAACATTTAGTTGTTATATATATATATCTATTTTCAGTAGACCTAAGAGACTGATGATTCAACATTATTTCATGTGAACTCAAGAATTTTAGATGGAAGGTAATTACCATTGCAATTAGTTTATTTCTGGTTTGTTGTGGCAGCTTGCTGGATCGGGGTACAAAAAAGGAGACAGTAACTTGTAATTTAAAATTCTTAGAATAAGGGGCACCTGGGTGACTCCGTTGGTTAAGCGTCTGACTCTTCCTTTCAGCTCAGGTCATGATCTCGCGGTTCGGCAGGCGGAGCCCTGGGGTCGGGATCCATACTGACAGTGCAAAGCCTGCTCGGGATTCTCTCTCTCTGTCCCTAGCCACGCCCCATCTCTCAAGATAAATAAACTTAAAAAAAAATCTTAGGATGGAATTACAATGAGTGGAGACCTTAGCACTGCCTCTTCTTACTCAGGCGGCTTCACTTTATTTATCAAGCCTCTTTGAATTTCAGTTTCCTCCCCTGTAGGTAGGGAACAAAAATAATAGATGCTTCCTAAGGCTAGTGTGAGAATTAAATCAGATAATTCAAGTAAAGCATTTAACACAGTCTGTAGTACTTTAAGTAAATACTTAATAATCCCTAACTTTTCTTATTACTGTTATCCAAAATGCATATTGTAAAGAGAAGTTTCCCTTCAACCCTCTCAATATTTGTATATATTTCTTCTCCTTTCCTCTTCAGCCTTTTATGACATCACCGATAGAGCTAAGTATTCTGTATGATTTTTAATCAAAAGGGAAAAATTACACAGAAGAAAAAGAGAATTCTTTTTCTTAGAGGGGCTTTAGAAATAATTTTGCCTTTTGCTGCCCATTGAAGTGTATTCAGCAGAACACTTGTCACATGATATGTGCTGAAAAGAGGGAAAGGGACTAGATGACGTAAGGCTTAGGGAATATAACTTTCTACCCACCCCACTTGATAATGTTAAAGTGTTCTTTACCATACTCAAAGCCCAGGGAGTTATGCAGTAAAGGAACTTTCAGACTTTATTTAACCCAGAACCTTCCAGACTTTTCTCACCAAGGATGCTTCTTGTCACTGCCTGGAGCAGTACAGCCTTGGTTCGTAGCCTTCTGGCAGGAAACAACTCAGCCAAGAGACCAGAAAACTCCAGCAAGCAGAGTTTACTGAGCACACTCATGAGAGTGGGGTGTAGGCAGCTTGGGGGAGGCTTAAGTGCCCCAGCAGAATTGGTCCCAGGCTTTTTACTTGTTAACTGGGGGACAAAATATTCATTACTTGGGGCAAGAAGCAGGGTTTCATGCCTTTTCTTCCTAATTTGGTGAGGGCTTCCTGTCCTGGTATCCTCCATCTTGGGTCTGTCTGGTTTGATCCAGCTCCTTGTGAGGTACTGACAGGACAGTCCTTTTACCTTCCAAATAGCTAGCCATGAAGGAAGGCTCCTTCCTTGGGGCCATGCGCCTTCATCAAGTTCTTTTGTCTAATTCATTACATAGCATCCCTTAAGAAAGCCCACCGGGAGGGGGGTGGGCGAAACCACAATGCTAATGGATGTCCTGTGGCTTCTGTATTCGAATTTCCTTGACCATCTGGGCAGGATATGTCTGACTGCAGGTCCCAGATATCTCCAGCCCAACATCCACCCCCCCACCCCCAGCTCCTCCTCTTTCCTGTGGGACCCGGGCCTCACACAACTATCTAACTGCCTACCACACACACTTCTAGTTTTGAGGTGCACGTTTTGGGAAAGGCTAATTTATCCTGTCTCTACTTTGTACAGGAGGGAAAGCTGAGCCCCAGGGAGAGGAAGGGACTTGTTCAAGTTGTGGTCTAGAACCCTGGGTCTAGAACCCCATCTATGGCCCCAAGCTGGGACATTCCTCCTAAAATACTCTCATGTAGGTGGCTGACAAAAGCAATGGAGTTATTCTGAAAAAGTCTTCTAAATTCACGACATCTGTCCTGCACAGACCCACAGTAAAGAGTCACACAAGGTACCGAAGTCCAAGCAGCAGAAAAATGAGGATCCAGTGTAGAGGAATCCTTTCCTAGACTCCGTCGCCTGCCAGATGACTTGGGGCAGGCCCAGATACCTGCCTGGACACCCCTATGCTATCATTATAGATCATTGCTACTACCAACACAGATGTGGCACCACGCTGTCCCTTAGCCCAGCAGAGGGATAAGAGCTTAGATAGACCAAAGTAGTGGAGGGGTTTGGAGGGCAACTCTCCTATGAATTCTTCTTTTTTAAATTTTTTAACGTTTATTTATTTTTTGAGAGAGGGAGAGAGAGAGAGAGAGAGAGAGAGAGAGAAAATGAGCAGGGGGGGGGGGGAGGACAGAGAGAGAGGCACAGAATCTGAAGCAGGCTCCAGACTCTGAGCTCTTAGCACAGAGCCCAACATGGGACTCAAACTTATGAACTGTGAGATCATCACCTGAGCGGAAGCCAGAGGCTTAACCGACTGAGCCACCCAGGTACCCCTGAATTCTTCTTTTGTTAAAAGTAAGCTCTGTACACAACCTGGGATTTGAACTCTCAGGGCCAAGATCAAGAGTCACATGCTCTACTGATTGAGCCATCCAGGCAACCCCCCACCCCATGAATTCTTATGTGAGTTGTTGTGGCTTTCCTCCAAAAAAATTTAGGAATACCCTGTGTTGGGAAATTATGAAGTTCTTGACCTCCCAGCCCAGAAATGGCTTAAATAGAGCCAATAACTTTGTTAAACGCACACTGTAGGGAAGACTTTGCTTCCATTGTTCCAAAATAATATAGACAAGTGAAGGATCCATGTCAACAGGGTAAGCTGGCTTTAGGCTTACAGGCTACAGCTTTAAAGAACGAGAAGCCTCAAGAACGTATGTGACACCATTGTCCTACCTAGTACAGCAGCTGGGTTCTCCACAAACCAAGGGTCCAGAGAACACCCTGCAGAAGCACTGTCATGTGGGTAGTGAGGATATGAGGCTGCTCTCTGCACTTACTTGGGAAGCTGTGTAGAAGAGAGGGTATGTGAGGACCCAGTGGGAATGTACTGATGGTGAATCAGGAGAAAGACTTCCCCTTGAGCTTTCTGGAGAGACCTGAGTGAAATATGTCCTCATACATCTCAGCCCTGAAGTTACAAAGAGCCAGCGGTTACATACAGCCACTGTCCAAAAACTCATCCTTCTGACAAATTGAGTTGAACAGGACTTGATCAGAAAGATCACAGCTTTTGGAATGAGGGCACTGAAATAGGGAAAAATACCACCTTCTCAGACAACACTTCTCCTCCCCTCCAATTTCAACCTAAAAGAAGCGTTCCTTCCCATGGGAGGAACGAAACGTAGGAGCCCTGTCAATCTCAGCCCTAATGGCAGCTGTCAGGGACACAAGTCACCATAGGTGTTTATCCCAGTAGGGGGTATATAACAGCTCCTAGCCTGGCCGAACACCTTCAGCTTTTAATAAGTGAGATTCACCTTGAAAGCCTTAAAAATAGCAACGCGGCGGCAGCAAAGGCCCAGGAGGGCCGGTTTTCCAAACACTCAGAGTCCCAGAGAGCTCCGGATTCACCCCCGTGGGATTGTTGCTTAGTGTCGACAACCACGTCATGAATGTACCAAAAGGAAAGTCTGGGCACCAAGTTTGGTGTTTGGCTTGTTATCTCCCTTTCTTCTCGTTCACCGTATCCCCTGTCTTTAGGGTAACAAGAAACAAAACACCCTCTGTAACCTGAAGATAGCAGGTACATTGAAATGAGTTTGCTATTTCTCTGCTAAGAACTGGGTCTGGGCTGCAACGTGCTGTCCAAAGCTATAAAATCCCTGGTGGAATTGAAACAATTCAATGTGACGTCCCCAAGACATAAAATCACCAAGCCACATGTCCCTTCTGACATACAAAAAAGCCGGTTTTATTTTTTCCTTCATCCCTCTTGGTTTCTCTGCTTGTGCATCTCTGCTTTTCCGTTTCTCTCTTTTTGCTCTGTTTGCTTTTCAAATGTCTGATATACAGAGTAAACATGTTTGATATATATGACCCCCCCACCCCCAGTGCCACACTCTTCTCTAGGCCTCTGTTTCCTTAACTGATCTGTGAACAAGGACTTTGGAGGAGGTGCTTCTATGCACCATGCTGTCATTCCTCCTCTCTACTGGTTTTTGCCTGGGCCCTCACCAGTCCCCTAACTTGAGGGTATGCGTGGAGGGGCCGGATGGGAGGCTTTGCCGTCTCCCCCCAGTTAACAGTTTCAGATGGTCTTTGAGAGAAAACAGCTGGTCTACCTAAGAGAGAACAAAGGATAAGAAAGAGGTAAGGTGGCTGTGGGTGGACCCTTTCAGATGGTGTTGTTCCAAAGTCTTCCTGAATGGGTGGGCTGTCCTCACTCTTCCCTCTGACTGTGGTCCTCCCAGGGGCTGACATAGATACCCAAGCCCTTTCAGTGTTGATTTCCATATGTGCCCAGGTTTAATGACTCATCTCCTGCATGACCCAGAGCTGCAGGTTGTGTTTCAGAAAGTCCAGTGTGAATTTCCAGTTTGCCTTCAATATAGAGAGATTGGACAAGGGTAGACAACAATGGACAAAGAGTCAACTAATGGGAGTTGGGGATGGGAGCACCACGGCTGTCAGCAAATTCTTCTTTCTCCCCCATCTCCCCTGGGAAAGAATGTATCTTGGTACCTAGAAATGAAATGTCAAAGATGGACACTGGACTCTCTCTCTGCCACCTCCATGAACAAATGGGAGAGGGTATGAAGAAAGAAAGAGAGAAAATAACACTCTATGAATGGGAGGCATGAGAGTATTTTCCTGCTCAAGTAAATGAATAGCATAGTGATTATCTTGGTCCACTCTTAAGGAAGCTGCTACCTGTAGGTCACTTTGCAGAGCCTGGTTTCCACGTTCACAATGGGAATTAAATCCGACTTACCCGTGAGGTTTGCAGTGAGTATGCTTTTTTCATCTAAAGTTCTAAAAGCAGAAGCAAAAGGTCAGGATTTGGAAAGTTTTCCACCATTTCCCCCTTCTATCATCCTTTCACATAACTTCACATGGGTCTGTTAGCCATGGGGTACCTTACACTGATATTTATGAGGCCGTGAGGAGATTCTGGAATTAGAGCAGAATGAAAGTGAGACGACATAGAGACATGTTCAGTGCAGTTGCCTCCCATATTTTGTAGTATTCTTTTATTAATAAATGTCAACCAAAGACAAAAACACACAAGGGGTATCTTGGGTAGCTTCTTACTGAGTTGGGGAAAATTGATTATTTTCTGGCTTATGACATGCAGGCAGGGTAGATGCCATCTTCCGCCCCAGTGGAAGCACCCAAACAAAAGACACCTCTGAAATAAGCAAGACCCAGACCCAAGGAGACCCTTAGGGGTTCCCACAACCCTAAGGGCAGCCCTGGAGGAAGTCATCGTAAGTGCTGAATTCCAAGGGTCTTTCTTTAAAAACCCTGGGAAATACCCTTTGTAGCAACGTGGATGGAACTGGAGAGTGTTATGCCAAGTGAAATAAGTCATACAAGGAAGGACAGAGTCCATATGTTTTCACTCCTATGTGGATCCTGAGACACTTAACAGAAGACCATGGGGGAGGGGAAGGAAAAAAAAATGGTTAGGGAGGGAGCCAAAATATAAGAGACTCCTAAAAACTGAGAACAAACTGAGGGTTTATGGGGGGGTGGGAGGGAGGGGTGGGTGGGTGATGGGTATTGAGGAGGGCACCTGTTGGGATGAGCACTTGGTGTTGTATGGAAACCATTTTGACAATAAATTTCATATTAAAAAAATAAATGAATAAAATAAAATAAAATAAAATAAATAAGTAAAAACCCTGGGAAATAAAACAAATGGTAAGAGGTCCAACAATTATATTTCCTACAGGCACAAGACCTTGGGATGTTTCTCATGGGCCCAACTTCATGGGCCTAATCTCGTGAACTTGACTTCCCCCAGATCTTTCCCTCCCTCTGACCCTGTTTCCCTCCCTTGCTGTTTCTGCTCTGAAATTCTCAGAGTAACCTAGGGGAAAAAAAAAAAAGGCAGAAAAGAGGCAACAAGGAGTTGGAATGAAATAGAGTCTGGGAGGGGAAGGGAAAAAGGTCTGGAGGCTTGCTTCTCAGGGGATCCTGTGCATAAGCAGCCGTGGCAGTACCCAGAGGCATGTTAGAGCTACAGGCTCTCAGGGCCACCCCCCACCCCCCACTCCTACTGAATCAGAATCTGAATTTCATCAGAACCCAGGTTGTCACACGCAGGTCAAAGTCTGAGAAGCATTGGCCTGTAAGGTATGGCAGGATGCCTAGACATAGCCTTGGGGGCAAGGAGGTTCAAGGTGAAGGGATGTATGAGAGGTGGATGGCTCCGAGTGGAGCCTTGGAGTTAGGTGATGGGGAGGTTGCTGTGGCGATAATAAAAATACCACCGGTGGGTGAAATTACACTTCATGTTTGAGTGAAGAAAACTTTATTGGTAATTTTTTAAAGTTTCTTACTTTGGATAAAAGATGGTCAATGTGAACGTTTAGCAGCTAAACAAAAGAAGGCAATAAAAGTTAACTGTAGTTGCAACATCAGTTATAACCAGAGTTAACATTTTATCCTTTCTTCCGCTTTCTTTGTGTGTGAGTATATTATATAAAGACGGATACACAACGACATATGGATATAATTCATCAAGGTAAATATTTATTATTAAGAATAAATTAGCTACAGGGGTGCCTGGGTGGCGCAGTGGGTTAAGCGGCCGGCTTTGGCTCAGGTCATGATCTCATGGTTCGTGAGATCAAGCCCTGCATTGGGCTCTGTGCTGACAGCTCAGAGCCTGGAGCCTGCTTCACGTTCTGTGTCTCCCTCTCTCTCTGCCTGTCTCTCTCTCTCTCTGTCTCTCTCAAAAATAAAAATTAAAAAAAAATTTTAAACATTAAAAAAAGAATAAATTAGCTACAAAATATATAAATAAATGCTAAACAATATAATAACAATATATCATATACAATCATTTATATGTAATATATTGATTTTATAAGAATGGGAATATAAATGCTATGTTTTCACTTTTGTTTCCTGCTTACATCATATTTTGATATTTTTACGCATGTGAATTTTGTGAAGGGTTATTTTTCATTAATACTATTGATCTAAAAAAAAAAACCCACATTGATACTGAAAGACTGACCAGCTTAATTAAATGCCCATAAGAATGAAAAGCAATGGGAACTCTCTCTCATATATTTCTTGTAGGAGAATTACGTAGTAAAGCTACTTTGGAAATCCCTTTAGCATCATCTGTTAAATATCAGTATAAATTCCACACTACAAACAACCTGAATGCCATTCCTTAACAGATTGGATACAAACAAGAATACATACTAGATGATTCCTTCTATGCAGTATTCTAAACAAGCAAAAGTAAGATGTGCTGTTAAATATCAGGAAAGTGGGGGCGCCTGGGTGGCTCAGTCCATGAAGCATCCAACTGTGGCACAGTTCATGAGCTCAGTCCCTGCGCTGGGCTCTGTGCTGACAGATCAGAGCCCAGAGCCTTCTTCCGATTCTGTGTCTCCCTCTCTCTCTGCCCTTCCCACTCCCCTGCTCATGCTCTGTCTCTCTGTCTCTCTCTCAAAAATAAAGAAAACATTAAAAAAAAATCAGGAAAGTAATTTCCATTCAGGTGTGACAGGGGATGCAGGATGGGGGCTTCTGGAAAGTCAGTGGTGTTCAATTTTTTGACCTGGGTGGTCAAGAAATACACGTCAATACATTTGAAAACAGAGAAAGCAGTAACTGACATTATCATTTTGATAAATGTTTCCTTAACTTTTTCATTTCTTTTAAAAATGCCTCTTTTTTCTCCTAAATCCATATAATATGTACCTATTAAAATAAGACCCTAGAAAATCAAAGGCATGAAGTAGGAAGGGAAAGATCATTGCAATTTCATCCTACAGAGGTACATTCTGTTAAAATGTAGTGCTTCCTCACGAAGGGTTATTTTTAAAGTGGATCTTTTATTTAATAAATAAATGGGGTTTGATAACTTCATCTCCCTCCCTCTCTCTCTCTCTCTCTCTCTTTATGGCTTGCTTGATTTGTTTTACTAATTTCCCTTTCCATGCGTCCCCATATATTAAACTTTATTCCGTTAAAGAAAGTGAGTCACTACCTCCGGCCTTTTGCTATCAGGGTACATGATTGAGGGAAGGGAAGAAGGAAAGGAGAGATTAGCTTTGACTGGGGCCCACAGGTCATCCCAGAAGGGTGCCCTGTTTGGACATCTCAGTGCTGGCTCCCAGTGACTTGCTTTTCTCCGACAAAGGCAAGAGCCATCCTTTGACACTCAGAGCCTTTCCTGGTCACAGGCCAGCCAGTAGCAGAAGTCTTAAAAAGGGGGGAAACAATTGGTGACAGAAGTCTCCTCTAGCTTCCTTTCTGTGCTGGGCTGTCGAGGGGAGGTGGACTCTGACAAAACCTAGTGGTCACAAGGTCCCGTGAAATCACGTAAGCCAGTGGTTCTCAGCTGGGTCAATTTTGTCCTGCAGGGAATGTTTGCAACATCTGGAGACAGAGGAGACCCTGGGGGGGGGGGGGTGCTTGCTACTGGCATCTAATGGGTAAACACCAGGGATAGTGCTTACTATCCTGCAATGCATGAGGCAGCCCCACACCCAACAACAAAGAACTATCCAGTCTAAAATGTCAGTAGTGCTGAGGGTGGGATACTGTTGTGAGCGTGTGTGTGTGTGTGTGTGTGTGTGCATGTGTGTGTTGGGGGAGCTGTTGGTTTCAGCTCTGGCCTCCTAACAGGTATGCAGATAAACAGCCATTGACAAATTTTATTAATCCCCAGGGAAATTTCCTTGATGGAGGGCAGATAATGATTCAGTTCCTTCTACAATGATTTGGGGCACAACACTCACATTCTTCAAATCGATTGGCATTGGGTTACAGAGTGAGAGCATGCACATACATCTAGAGTATGACAAAATTAGTAAAAACAAAACAAAACAAAACAAAAAAACCATGTCAGCCACGGCAGTCTTGTGGGAAAGAAAGAAGTTGATTATCCCAGAGAGGCAGTCTGGCAGCCAGCACCCAGGCTCCTTGTGGGCCAGATGGAAGAACCCCAGACAAAGAACTACCCAGCTGAAATGATGCTGAACAGAAACAGACAGTAAGAAGTGATGGCAGGGTGCCAGGGGAGGGGAAACTGGATTCTCTGGGCAACACACAGGACTCACTGGGGGACCCTGGGCAAGTCATTTAATAGCTCTAGAACTCTTTTCCCCATATTTATGAAACAAAGGAGAGGGAAAGAAAATTAACATTTACTATGAATCTACTATTTACTAGCTTATAACTTTCTTTCATTCAGTCTTCATCATAGCTTGGTGGAGTAAATAGTGGTATCTCCATCTTACATATGAGGCTCAGAGAGGTTAAGTTACCTGCCCAATATCACACAGCTAGAAAGGAGTAGGACCAGGATTTCAACTTACATGTCCTGATGGCTTTTATTTTTCATGTTTCTATAGGTCTTCTTTCCTCAACATGTAAAATAGATGATGCATAGGTTTTTGTGTGCAGATTTATTGATATAATGCCCACAGCTTCAGAAGAACAGTAGACACTTAATAAATGCAGAGCATTGTTTTTTATCATTATGATTATTTAGGCATTTTTCATGTTCAAAAAATGTCCTCTCATTTGGGAGAAACGACTGCTTAGAAGTAAAATTCAGTCATTGTTATTAGATACCAATTACAAAGCAAACGTATGAAGTTCTTTTGGAATAAGAAGTCTCCTGATTTCTCTTTTCTGGCTGATTCAACTCACTTAGGACCTGGAATCCTGACTTGGAGACAGAAATCAGGCTTGCCTGGGCTTCAGTGCCCGATTCACCAAGCAGGGGTCTCCCTGCCCTCCAGTGGCAGGCAGATGGGAGTAAATGATACCAGTAATAATGACAGTGAGCTAAGCTTCTCCACCAAGATCTCAGAAGTTGCCTTTCTCCTTGGTTATCAGGTTCTTGAAACACTCTCCACAGATTCTCAACTGTGAGAGTAAATGATCCCAGTCTGGGAGGTTGAGTAATTCAGTGTCAGCAGTAAATATAGGGGGGAACAGAAGTATGGGAGGCATTAGTTGCATGTACAGGCAACATGTGGTTTTAGACTCCTGCAACCCACTAGCAGCCCCCTTCCAGCAACACCTATCAGGGTGCCTGCAAGCCCCATCCTTAGAATCACACCTCCTGAGACATCCAAGGCTCTTGTTAAAATGCAAATGTTACTTGGGGCAACAAATGTTTGAATATGTTAGCAGGGATAAATAACGTGTTTGTTTATCAGATTAGCTGTCCTTCAGAGAGCAGATCCCTGGGGGAATAGGAGCTATTTTGCATTTGTATTGCTGTAGAAAAAGACCACCCAAGGGGTTTGGTCTCCATATAGAGTTTAAGAGATACCTACTATCACTTCCTTTGGTGTTTACAAGCTTGCTCTAAGCGTGGCAAGAAGCCAGGGTCAGAGAATTTAGAACTGCTCCCAGGTCACCAGACGAAGCTAAAAGGGGGCTGAAGTCTGGCTCAAGTCCAGGAGTTTTAATTTTTTAATTAATTTATTTATTTTGAGAGAGAGAGACAGCATGAGTGGGGAAGGGGCAGAGAGAGAGAGAGAGAGAGAGAGAGAGAGAGATACAGAGAGAAAGAGAGAGAATCCCAACCATGCTCCGTCTGTCAGCGCAGAACCCAATGCGGGTGCTCGAACTCAAGAACCATAAGATCGTCGCAGTCCTGAGTTCGAGCCCCGCGTCAGGCTCTGGGCTGAAGGCTAGGAGCCTGGAGCCTGCTTCTGATTCTGTGTCTCCCTCTCTCTCTGCTCCTCCCCTGTTCATGCTCTGTCTCTCTCTCTGTCTCAAAAATAAATAAACGTTAAAAAAAAAAATTAAAAAAAAAATAAATAAAAAAGAACCATAAGATCATGACCTGACCTGACATCAAGACTCACTCAACGGACTGAGCCTCCCAGGTGCAGCAAGGCCTGGAATTTTAAATCTAAGTTTGATGCTGGCAGTTTAGTGGCTCCTTTGTAGGAAGGCATTGTGGAACAGCCCTGGTGAACAAAAGCATGGAATTTGGCACTCGACTATGAAGACTGAGGTTTGGTGTGAGAAGTAACGGAAGTGATTCATTTTCAGAAATACCAAATAAAAGCTGTACTGTCTAGCTAACAGTAGGTTTACAATCTATTGGAAATATGTAGGAACTCTCCCCACAACGGAGTCCCACGCGCTTAGACACTTCACTTCCTGGTTCTTCTCCCAGCCCCCTACCTCTCCCCTTCCAGCGCTTACTTTCACAGGCTTTGCAATGAGCATGCGCCAAAGAAGAGAGGGAGGAGGGACTGAAAGCCTCTCAGTCACCTCAGGGAATGTGCAGTTGTTCCAATCAGACAGCTTTTTGCCTTATATGGGCACAGGTGACGTCCTGGTAAGGCTGTAAGCTCTGTAGTACTGGGCCAATGAGAAACCAGGGGAAGGACCTGGGTCCTAGGAATTAAATCGTCTGCTGTGACTGCCCCGTGTGCGCCTGTCAGTCAGACACCTGCTCTTGCAAGAACGTTGCTTAAAGCCTCGCTTTGCTGTGCTTTGAGTCCCCGCGTCCCTCCTGTGACTGGGTCAGTGGGTTTATTTCTCACAAATTTGGGATTTAAGACAAGAAGTTACTTTGCTTTGTTTTAAAGATGGAGGTACGGCACGGATTGATAGTGCAGAGGGGGATGGGGTGGCTTCTTTTGCCAGAACCTACTATGTTTTATTTACTGTCATCTGAACCAAAAGTAATATGCCTTTCGTCTGGGCTCTCAGTCCTTTACAAAAGGGACCCTTGCCTTCATGTTCTGTCTCATGAGCTGCGGGTAGGGGCGGGGGTGGTGAAGTCGGGCCTTCCGGGAAATCTTCCCTGCCTAGGATCCCTGCCTGGACTCTACATGACTGTGACTTTTGTATGTATAACAATCTAAAAAGCACCTAGCATGATGGGGCCTGGCACATAGTATATGATGGGGTTTTGGGTGATGGGGGTTCGGAGCCGATGGCCAAGAAAGAATTCTTGAGACGTCTTTGGCGCAAAAAAAGGTGATTTTATTAAAGCACAGGGACAGGACCTGTGGGCAGAAAGAGCTGCCCCAGGACAATGAGGAGAGACTGGTTATATGCTATGGAGTTGGTGGAGGTAAAGTCCAGGGGAAGTTTCCAAAGTCATATGCTAAAGAAGACACAGGATCCTGGAGGCCTAGCTATGTCAAGCTAGGGTTGTTTTTCCCTTGAGCAAAGCATGAGCATTACGACAGGAGGGGAGGGAGTTCCTGGAGAAATGTTTTGCTCTGCCAGCATCAAGTATTTGTCAATGGGCTACAGGTTATAAAGATTTATTTATTTATTTATTTATTTATTTATTTATTTATTTATTTAATTTATTTTAGGGAATTTAATTTATCTGCCGTTTCCTTCTGCCTTTGTTTCCCACATCAGTATGTTTGTATGGTTGCGTTGAATTCAGATCAGAAGGCTTTGAGCCTCATTCAGGCAATTACTCACTAACTGTACACTGACTTTCCCCCCCCCCAACATTTATGAAACCTGGGGTAAGAGTTCACAGGGAAGTCAGCATGCCATATGTCTACATGTTTAAAGATAATAAATCAAGCTTAAAAGCCGTTAAGTAAAATATATTCTATCATCCTAACTTAATTTCCATAATGACAAAATCAAAATGTGTAAAGTTTTAGCTTTTGTATGACCGGAAGTTCGCAAGATACCAAAGATGATGGAATTTAATTATTTCATACGTCTGGGTGTTTTGTGAATAGGCCAGCAATATTTGAATGAGGAATGAAGACGCGCATAACTAGTAAGGTATTATACACTCATTTCCTCAAATTTTTTCCTGTTTTATTTCAGCCAAAGCACTAGCAAGGCTGTTAGAATCAAGATTTTTCCAAATAATTCGGTTTTGGAGTATTTAACTTAAAACGTTAACTTAAAAGGTTAAAAAATACGATTATATTCAAAATGTCCACAATTTGATTATATTCTCCTCAAAAAAGTAAATTACAATAAATGTAAATAAAGTCACGAACTATAAAAATATTTTCTACCCGTCGTCAAAGTTAATTTTTCTAAATTATGCAAAATCGTGAAAATTAAAAGGGAAAATTCAAATTATTAATAATGCACATCAATGCTGAAAATAGTTTCTTAAATTAAAAAGTTGTAATTTAATTTTAATTACATTTTGAAAATGTGATTACCTTTTATTAAATAGTTTTATGTTAATTAAACTGTTTATAATTCTACGATTCAGTCATCTAATTGACATGGGAAAAGTTGCAGCATGCTATGGGAATTTAGGAGTAATGTCAGTTGTTTAATGTGGCAGAATATTCCTCAAACACTGCGTTGCGGATACTGCACTAATTCCTAAGTGTCTCTGGAACTATGAATCCAATGAGAAAATGGACTCGCTCTGGGGAAAGTATACTTTGTAGTGTAGGAAAAGACTGCTTTCATACTATGTGAGGGAAAGGATTTGACAAGTTAATGAATTTGCCTTTCCTTTTACCTAACCACTTCTGCTGCTCAAACCCCGCCCTCCCTCTGAAGCAGAGTCAGTTTCCAACACCCGCAGCCGGCAACCACAGGTGTTCACAGCTTTGGGGTATAATTGCCTTTTCAGAGCATCTAGGGCAAGAAAGGTGGAGAGAGTGGTTTCTTTAGCCTGAACAGTATCAATCAGGAGAGGGGGTGTTTAGGGCCACACTGTGCCAGGTCTGAGTGCTGGATTCTGAGCGCCGTGCCCACGGATTCTTACAGTTAGGTGGTGTGTGTTTTTATCACTCAGCGCCCCCTCTGGCCTGGCTGTAAGGCTAGTATTATGTACGTGCATTTGGGCAGGTCGTTTTTCCTGGCATTGGCATTGTTTCTTTCACTTGAGAAAGGGAAACACTACCTCCTGATCTACTGACCTCATAGTGCTCTTGAGAAAAGTAGACAGTGTGTTCACATGCCTTTTTTTTAGAATGTATTTATAATTTTGGTAAAAAGCTTGGTATTGAAGGAGCATAAACCTTTGCAGAAACAGGGTTTATTGTTTGTCTGGATTTCTTTTTTGTGTCTACATATTAACAAAGGACTCAAAGTGAATAAAAAAGACATTGTTATCAACACCTATGAAATGTCAATCAGCTGGTAGTTTTTATTAAAACAGGCTTTCATGCAAAGGATTCTGGAAGGGTTTTATTCTTTACCTTACTAATATTCTAAAGTACATGAAAAATTATAATATCTGTACAAAGTAGAATGCAGGTGGCATTTATCCCATAAAGTCAAGCCATACTTATCCCATAAAGTCAAGCCATACGTGTCCATTTGCCCACGAGAACAATATTATCAGTTCCATCTTTCAATGGGACAGTTCACTGAAATCTTGCCTCTGCTCATTTTTGCATCTTGCTCAATTTTTTCTAATATGAGAAAATTTTGGGAAGACATTTAGTGCCTATTCTTGGGTAGAATCTTTTGCATGTAGTGTTTCATTAAACCCTCCTAATCACCAGATTCTATTGCCGTGATCCCCTTTCTAAAACTAGGAAACAGAGACTAACTGATTTGCTCAGGGTCACATAGGTAGTGACTGGAAGGACTGGAAATAAGATTAGTCTGATATCAAAGCCCAAGTTCTAAATGAGTGCAGTGTACTGTCCCCTCTAGAGCTGGAGGAAGATGTCAGTCTGGGTTTCAGGATTCCGTCTGCTCTTGAACACTTATCTGTTTGGATTAGAAATAGAGTCCTGATAGCTCTGGGAATGGGAACCAGTCAGAGAAAGTCTGACTCAGAAAGCTGAGCTAGGAGCATTCTAGGTTGACAATACAGGTTCCCAGTTGTGCTGGGATATATGGAGTACTGATTCCGAGCGCCCCGGTCCAGGACACTATATAACTTTGATGTGAATGAAAACATCAGCGTGCTGTTTTGGGCACAGCTGTGTAATCAAAGCCACACAGCCTAGATGGATTTCAGCTAACCGGCTCAACAAAAACTTACAGCTGGACTGGGATGGAATGGAGCCGTCTGCCGTTGTGCACGCGGACCAGCCTCAGTCACGTTCCCTGGCTGCCACGCGAACAGATACCCTACTTTGTAAAGAGGCACGGAGTGGTGGCACATAAATAGCTCAGCTGTTTAACATTTGCAGACATTCACGGTAATATATCTGCTGTCAATACGCGGCACACACATTAGGGGGGATGGCGACAGTATTGCTGACACACTATTGATTCATGGCAGAGGCTGTTTATCTGTGACGAGAAAACATCAGTTGATATTGACGAATCATCTGAAAATACTCACCTACTTGCACTCCATCAAGTTGAGTGAAATATGCAGTAAACTGACTGCGTGGAGTCCAAATGGATCCACAGGGAGAGAGTATCCATAAGATACTCGATATTCTTTCTAAATTCACAGTCCAGGTTTAGTGATGATCAAGGAATAGTTTTCTCCCTGTAAGGCCAAAGACCGAAAACCAATTACGTTAATAACAGGAAAGAACTATGAACGAATTTGGAGCAGGGCTTGGGTATGTAATTCTGCCCTGTTTTATTGCCCTAAAAAATGAGTTTGAGAAGCTGCCTGGTGTGCAGTGCTGGGTGGGTGAAAGAGTCTCCCTTCTTAGGGAGATGAAAGTGTGCTCTTATTTTTAAAAAGCCATGATTAAGATGGATGATTTCTAATTAAACCTATATTTTATAAGCATATTACAGATTTCCTCACCTTTCTTGTGGAGGCGGGAAGTCAACAATGATTTTGAAATTGTGGTGCACATTCTGTCAAGCTAGAGGGTGAGGGTTCCATATAAATTACCTGGGGGGGGGGGTGGAAAGATTGCCATTGGTCTAGAAATGCTGTTTGAAAAAATGTATTCACTTGTCCACCCAAGATTGATAAGCAAGAGACAAGTCCCTGACCTCATGGAACTTATATTCTAGTTCGGGAGGGAGACAAAAAGAGGAAATATAAAATAAGGAAATATAAAAATAAGTAACATTAAGTTGTAATAAGTAACGTGTCAGAGGATATTTTGAAATGGATTTCTGCTAACATCAAGAGAGTCCTGCATGGTAACAGTGTACTGTGTTGGGCATATCTGGATATTTCCCAAGTCCTCCATTGGCATACACCCAGGGTGAGGTGAGGAGGGTTAGGGAGGAGAGCTTGAATTTATTTGGTAACTAGTATGAGTAAGCACTGTACTAGGCACACTTATGTATAGTAAGGATTGTGAGTATCAGCTTGGTGGGAAGAATTCCAGATTTGAATTCAGATCATCTTTATTATTTAAAAAAAAAATATTGTTTATTCTGAGAGAGAGCCTGAGTGAGTGGGGGAGGGGCAGAGAGAGAGAGAGACAGAGAATCCGAAGCAGACTCCAGGCTCTGAGCTGTCAGCATAGAGCCCAATGTAGAGCTCAAACTCACAACTCACAAGCTGGGAGATCATGACCTGAGGTGACGTCTAAGTTGGATGCTCAACTGACTGAGCCACCCAGGCGCCCACACGATGTATTTCAGTAACTATTCCTGCTTCCATCACTAGCTCTGCTGCATCGTGGCCTCCACCGTGGCCACCTCGAGCACCTACGTCTATAGGCATCTTACCCCTGTTAAGCCCTCACAATGTACCAGGCACAATGCTAAGCCGTGGACTAGATTGTCTCACCTGATTCTCACAACAACCCCATGTGATGATGTTATAACCTCTCATTTTATAGGTGAGAATTGGAGGCATGCTCTAGGTTAAGAGATTAATTCAGCTTCAAGCAGCTGGTAAGGTGTGGGATTGGGCTCCAAACTCAGGCAGCCTTGTTCCCCCAAATTCCTCCCCTAAGCTGTGTACACATGCAAAACTAAAATGAGCTTTTTAAGGCATTCTTTAGTCCTGAGTTGTTAAAGCAGCTACAGGAGCCACAAGCAGTCAGTTTCTGTGATCATCACTAGCCTGGAATCAGCTAGACCACCTGACTGCAGGCTTGGCAGTGTCCCAGGCTGCTCTTTCCCTTCAGGGTACAGCTCAGGCCCAGGGAGAATCTGGCTCAACAGGTGCTAATTGATAGTGTTACAATAAGGAAAAGACAGAAAGAAGATCTGTCGTTAAGGCAAAGACTTGGAAGTAATATGTTCTATTAAAAAGCTTTCTCATGAGTTATTAATAAAAGTCAAGAACTGGTATTTCCTTATTTGATCGGGTCCCCCGTTAAGGATAGATTGAGTTCACACATTTGCCAATTTACTGAAAATAACTTGAAGTGTCATTAAGTGAATTTCCATGGAGTCCAATTTCAATCTGCCCTCTCTCTTTGTTTATAGCCACTATTTTCTGGGGTACTGCAGGGGACTTTCTTTCTCTCCAACAGATCTAATAGAAGCAGGAAGATATTTTGCAGAATTTATAGGAATCCTTTTCCCTAGCTTGTCTCAATGTACTTAGCTCAGTTGCCTATTATGTTTTATGGTTATTTTGTGTATGATGTTAGTGGTGTGGCTTTATGTCTTAGGAATCAATTCCTTTTTCAGTGATAAGCCTGTAAGATCTTTGGGGGCTGTCTCTGAGGTGGGACTATTTTATAGGTGAAAAAATGTTACCTTATAATAAGTCCCTTCTGGAATTTTGACAATAAGATTGCCCTGGGTAAGAACTAAGACCTAGGTCATGTGAAATTCCAGGTTAGACTGGGATCTCCTTTAATGGGACATTGTTGTATTGGGGATGGATGTGTTGGGAAATTAAGTGGAGTGGCCTATAAATTATTACTCATTGCAACTAAGAACAGTGTTTGTTTCTAGTTATGTCATTTATACCTTTTAAGCCAACTGGCTTCTGCTTGGTTTCTGGTTAATGATAGTCACAAAATGATATAATATGTTTTGCCTACTTTTTTTTTTTTTAATGTTTATTTATTTCTGAGACACAGAGAGACAGAGTATGAGCAGGGGAGGGGCAGAGAGAGACGGAGACACAGAATCAGAAGCAGGCTCCAGGCTGAGCTGTCAGCTGACGCAGGGCTCAAACTCACAAACCATGAGATCACGACCTGAGCCGAAGTTGGTCGCCCAACCGACTGAGCCACCCAGGCGCCCCTGTTTTGCCTACTTTTAATTAAATCTTGATTTCCAGAAATAATGAAATAGTTCAGTGTAGTAGCTTTTCCAAATTGGAATTAAGTCACTGAGTTTCCCAGGGTGCCCAATCCACACGATTCTTAGACGCTGGGGAGGTCAGTGTTTGGTGGGCATATTTTCTCCTTTTATACAAAATGAAGTAAAGACAGGGTAACTTGTAAAAAATCTTACATAGAGTAAGTGGTGGTCCTAGGATTTGAATAAAGATCTTTCAGACTCTAAAGTTTAAATGTTTTGTAATTTTTTACCCTCATGATATTCTGATTTCCTATGATCCAAATAGAGAATTGAGATGTTTCTAATGTTCTGTTCATGTATATGTGGCATTGTAGTTTTTGCAGGCCCACTTGGAAAAGCATGTGACTCTTGATCTCCCGGTCATATGTTCGAGCCCCATGTTGGGTGTAGGTATTACATAAATAAATAAATAAATGAGCTTACAAAAATGAAATGTACTTTAAAAATATTTTACGTTTATTTATTTATTTTGAGAGAGAGACAGAGAGACAGAAAGAGAAAGAGAGAGAGAATCAATGAGCAGGGAGAGAGAGGGAGAGGGAGAGGGAGGGAGGGAGAATCCCAAGCAGGCCCATACTGGCAGCGCAGAACCTGACGTGGGGCTGGAACTCAGGAACTGCGAGATCATGACCTGAGCTGAAATCAAGAGTCAGATGCTTAACCGACTGAGCCACCCAGTTGCCCCAAGAAATGTACTTTTTGAACCTTAAATGTCTCCCTGTTTCCCAGATGTTACAAGCTTCTATTTAAAATCCCATTCATTTACCAAATATTTATAAAACATTTACCCTATATCTGAGGATACAAAGATAAGACCTGGGAAGTTGCAATCATGAATCTCCTAGTTCCCCAATCTATGTCCTGTTACTAGTTCTATATGTCAAAGTTTTCATCATTATATTCTCAACAGAATGCTGCAGTGTTTGTTGTTTTTTATTTCACTGTTGATATATGAGTAATAGCCTCTTTTATGTTTTACCTTTATAAGTCCCAGATCAGATATTTAAATGATAGAAAATATTGCTTCACCACCATGAAGTTAAATGATCTTCTTTTTCTCCACATTTTATTTTATAATAGTTCCATCCTAAATCTTCATGAGAATTTTATTATTTGTCTGAGGGAATATTTGCATAGTTATTAGCATATAATCTAATATAATACTTGTCATGATTTTCACTGGAGCAGCTAATCTAAATGGAATGGTTAACCGAAGTGGACTGCACTACACAATTAAGGAAGAGCATTCTGAAAAGCAGAGAAAACAAGATATCGTTTGCACAGATCATTCCTCAATATGCTTATTATTGTCGAGCTCATGTGTTCAGCCTTGCATCTTTGTATCTAAATATCCTTCTGTAGAGACTTCTTAAGCTAAAGAGCTATCTTTTTCTCAGTAGTTTTGAATGTTGGAATCACCAGTATAGCATAGGATATTAATTGAAGCTGACAGCAGCTTGCAGATTTTAAATTTCAAATGATATACCTTGGCTGATGCTTGAGTCTTTGAGGAACCAAACCAATCAGAGAGCACTCCTAGATACATAGGGGAGAAATACAGAAAGGGTATAGAATTTGTGGCCAGAGACGCTAGATCTGAGGTCAGTTGCTAGGGCTGAGCTCTGGTGTCCTGACAGTCGGCTACTAAATGTCTCTGAGCTTCTATTCTAGTTTTCTCACTTGTAAAACAGAGACAATAACAATGCAGTACCTGGCTTCTGGGTTGGTTACATCTTTGTTGGGAGGAGGTTCTGGAAAATATTCTTATAGCTGTTTTGTAAAGTTGGGCACATCTCCACTTTTCCTGATTTTCAAATGCTCTAACTGGATCCAACTCTAATTTCCAGCAGCTAGCTTTGCACCTATCTGGAACCTCCACAGATGGTAGCTGTTGTTATGATTAAAGACATAAAAGTTCCAATGCAGGACATTAAAGCCTAGAACACCAAGCTTTCCATAATCGTTCTTGCACAGGTTGGCTTTATGTTACACATGCAAAAATTCTCTCTGCATTCGTTTTCTGCTGGGATTATTCTATGTATATCTGGCCAGGCAGTCTTCAAAAAAGAACTCGGTCCCTAGGAAGATGAGTGAGAATACAATCACTTCTGAAATCAAAATATTTCCATGTACAAACAAGTGTTTTATTTTTTAAAAAATGTTTATTTATTTTTGAGACAGTGCAAGCAGGAGAGGGGCAGAGAGAGAGGGGGACAGAGGATCTGAAGCAGGCTCTGTGCTGACAGCAGCGAGCCCAATGCGGGACTCAAACTCACATTCCATGAGATCATGACCTGACCTAAGGTCCAACGCTAAATCAACTGAGCCACCCAGGCGCCCCCTAAACAAGTGTTTTATTGAACTCTATCTGGTACCATATCCTCAATGCTTTCTCTTAGTTTTCATGTTTCTTCCAATAACACCTTTGCCTGACTCAAGAGCCAGATAGATAGTTTGCTATCTTTGCCTTTCTAAAAAAAATAATGTTTATAACTTTGATATTTTTAGAGAGAAAGAAAATTACCAAAAATGTGTGCTGAAGAAAACAATTGCCAGGCAAGGCATGTTCTAGAACACAGGAGAACTTGACTCAAAGATAGGGGAGTCAGGACCCAGGAAAGGGGCTTTGACTTTAGGAACTGCAGTGTCACCAGAAAAATTGGCTTCAGAAATCCTGGAAATGGTTGTGAATGGGAGAGAATGCAGGTCTTGTGCAGATGATGAGTAGGTTTTCTTGTGTTTCCTTTGCCTACCAGTACCCACCGAGCTCCAGCAGTCTCAGGAACTTCTGTGGTGCACAGTCACATATTCTGTGCATAAGAGCATTAGGTACTGTAACTGCAGGCATGAGACCTTCATAAATGCTTTGGGTAAAAGAAACTTGATTTATAGGAACAGGATCATATATGCTAGCCTCTCTATGGGCATGGCATTTCAACTCCTATCATTTCAGTAATGTTTAATCATAAGAAGCAGATCATCCATAGTGACTCACTTGTATATGTTACATCCTTATTTATCAATATATTCCTCTTACCCTTTGGTTTATAGAGAATGTTAGTAAGCTTTGTGTAAAACTAGATCTTCATGGGAGAAATCTACTATACAATGCTTTCCCCCCCTTTTTTTTCTTCTTAGTAAAATAATTCTAACAAGTAAGTCCTAACATTACCTTAGGTAGCGGTATGGCACCTAACAGTGGATCGTTCTGGAGCCCAGCCATAAGGCTCTATCAGAATCCAGGCTCCACCACTAGTTAATTTTGAGTATCAGTTAATGCTTAACTTATAGACATGGAACCACTGTAAGTATTAGAGAATAGAAAGTATACCTTAGCCATTGGGTGAATCAGGGGAACAAAGGGTCCAAAAGAGACCAGAGAAAAGTGACTGGCACAGGTGAACCAGTTTGGGGCATGTGAGTAAGTTGAAGCCTGCAGGAAGCTAGGCATGTCCAGTGTGGGGGGCTGGGCCCTGGTGCCAGGCTGAGACTGGGTTGAGCAATGTTCCCTGTTGACTCAAGCCAACCCGGTGGTTCCCCCTCCCATTCCCCCACTTTCAAGGGCATACGAAAGCCTGGTCAAGGCTGAGGAAGTTAATTCCTGAAGCCTGTGGTCTGCAGGTGTTGGCAGTAATGCTACCTCCCTTTTTCTACCCCGAGTCAGATAGAAACAAACATGGGAATTGTGTTTTGCTAGCAATCTTATCAACAAGGTCTTGTTGTGACCCGTCTAGAAAATGCACAAGAAACACAGAACTAAATGTTTTGGTGGGCAGCGATTATGTGAAACCTGTTTATTCTTCGAATGGCCTGACCCATAAGAGTCTGGATATAAAAGATTGTGTACAGCAACAATAAGGTCGTCACTTGGGCCATCAGCCCAGGGGACCCTCCTGTTCCCAAACTTTCTCTCTTTCTTTTTTTCTTGCATTCCCCTACCCTCAGGACGCTGACCTCGGTGTTTGTCGCGCGGGTCGCGACAGTCCAGCTGCTAACGGGCAGAGAAGACTGCAAATGGGCTGGTATAGAAGTCTATGAAAGATTGTTGACTCTGTAGGCATTGCTTTTGTGAGATTTCAGTGAGATATCCGGGTGTAGTCTTGGAGTTTCTGCAGAAAGTCAGGAGGAAGACATGGACTCAGACTGGAAAAAAGTAAAGACTAACAGTAACCTCTCTCAAACCACTAAAATGACTGCTGATTCACTCTGTTGCCAAGATTATAGCTAATGTTCCTTGTGGTCAACCCTAACCTGAAGTCACATGTGGAAGGGGATTGTGGGGTTTGTAGTTCCAGGATAGCTAAGTCAATGCAGCACAAAAACATTATTCTGTGTGATTTTAGGTAAATTTCTTAAACTTTCTGAGCATTTTTTTCTTATCTATACAGGAATCATAATAATAGTACTTACTCTGCAGCATTATTTTAGGATTAAGTGATGTGCTTTATGTAAAGCATCTGGTACAGTGCTTAGCATGTGCTAAGAGCTCAAAAAATTAGTTCTTTATGTTTTTACATCTATATTCTCTTGTTAGGTGCTGCATATGCCCTCCCATGACTGCTCCATCAATCTATGTTTACCTTTGCACTTGGGATTCTTTCTTTCTTTCTTTCTTTCTTTCTTTCTTTCTTTCTTTCTGATTGTGTCAACTTTTACTAAGCAAACATTCAGGGACAGGATGTTCTGCTCTCTGAGGCTGTTCTAGAGAGGGTTGGTTCTGGATTCAGAAAGAGATTATTCACATGAAAAAGATAATTCTCTACTCTCCAGTATAGTGGCTCCTAGAGGATGAGACTTGTTCACTAACTGTCTTTACCTGGGAAGAACCATATTCTGATCTGTGCTTTGAATAAAAGCAAAACTCTTTGAATGATCCAATCTGCTCAATGCATCACACTGTCATGGCCAGGCAATACAAGATCACTCATTTCTTGCTTTTCTGGAATATGTTCATGGTGCTAATGATCTTTTTCCCTGCTTTGTCCAGTCTGGGGAGGATGTTAGTTCACTGCTGTTTGTAGCTGATCCTAATTTTAATTAGGATTTGGGTAGGACTTTAATTGATTTGGGTAGACCAGGAGGCCCAGCTCACCAGGGATGGATGACACCTAAGTTCGTTTCAGACGCTCTTCCTTTAATAGGTGGACTTTACTGTCACCCCATAAAGATAAATCTACTGCTAGCACTAACCTTTCCACAGGTCAGAACACTGAGACAGGTGGTGACCTTCAATGGCCTGGACCTCCCCATGCAGTAGTCCTGTGGTTGTCCTACCCAGGCTGGATTGTCATAGACACTTACAGTGGTAGACATCTGAATGGGCAGCAAAACTTTATTGGTAAAAATTAGTTTCAGCTGTGGAAATTGAAAAACTTGAATCTGGGGACCCAGGAGCAGCAGTGGAATAAAAGTAGGAAGGAGTCAGGGGCTATTCATCAGACCCAGTGTTCTTGTATTTGCCAGAAAAGATGTGGTGTGTAGTTGTACCATGGGCCAGGGAAGTCTAGAATTGGCCTTCACATTAATTCTACTCCTAGTTTTCAATTACATACCACAGCCAGAAGAGACAGATGAAGGCCTCTTTTAAGATTTATCTAGCAGTTCATCTTCCCTTAGACTTCTTCTTGACCATCATATCTTGGCCTATTTCCAGTCTCCATTACTTTCCCCACCTCTCCAATCTGAGTTGATAGAATTCTAGCTTACTTTGTGTGACAGTTAATTTTGTGTGTCAACTTGAGTGAGCTAAAGAATACTCAGATAGCTGGTAAAACATTACTTCTGAGTGTATCGGTGAGGCTGTTTCTGGAAGAGATTCACGTTTTAATTTGTGAACTGAGTAAAGCAGATAACCCTCCCCAACATGAGTGGGCTTCATCCAATCCTTGAGGATCCAGATAAAACAAAAAAGTGGAGGAAGAGCACATTATTTCTTCTGCTTAAGCCGAGACATTTACATTCTCCTGCTCATGGGTATTAGTGCTTGGGCTTTTGAACCCAGATTCAGACTTATACCCTTATTCCCCTGATTCTCAGGCCTTTGGACTCAGACTGAGTTACACCACTGGCTTTCCTGGTTGTCCAGCTTGTGGATAGCAGAACATGGAGCTTCCTGACTTCCATAATTGCATAAGCCAATCTCTATAATAGACCTTCTTGTATATATCTATACATATCCTATTGGTTCTGTTTCTCTGGAGAATCCTAATACCCTTTGTATTTGTTCCATTCTTACATCTGGATCACACTGTATCTTTATTGGCCTGCTTATATTGTTCTACATTAATGTCTTTGATCTTAGTTGTAATCTACTCCAGTACAAAGACTATATATAGCCCTATAGGTCACATGCACTGTAATCTGCTGCAGTGAACCAACTAGATTATCATTCCATATCCTGTGTTGTCATTTGCACCAGTGCAACAACTATGGGTCTATGATACAGACAAATATAGACTCCAAGAACCCAGAGCCCAAAATTGTTCATCACATTGTTACTATCACTTTGGCATGTCAAGGGACAACTTCACAAATAAAAGATTCAAAATCTGAATGCAGACTTGCAGAAGATAATGCAGTAATACAAAAAAATGCTGTTGATAATTAGATTCCTTATTTGCCTGTATCCAGAAGAACCTGTTCTTTCACTAGATCTTTTAGTTTCAAGGGCTTCAAGTAGCATCTGTGATTACTTACAGTCAGTGCTACACTGTTTAATCTGAAACTTTAGTTCTCTTGATTATATGCATGGAACTAGTAAAGATGTTAAGGTGTAGGTAGTGTGTTCCCCTGATAACCAACATGTGGATGAAAAGTAAAAAGTCTCTATCAATCAATTAGATGTTTCTGGAACCAGCTGTACATACAATGCCAAGTAGTTGAACATTTGGAAACATCTGGCTAATTGACAGATTCTTGTTTTAAGCATCTAGATCTTTGATATCACATTGACTTGATTAACACAGAGGTTGCTTTCAAGATTTGGAACTCAGAAATAATCCTCACTTAATAGAAATAAGGCTGTGAGGCGCACCTGGGTGGCTCAGTCGGTTAAACATCCGACTTTAGCTCAGGTCATGATCTCACAGCTCTTGGGTTCGAGCACCGTGTAAGGCTCTGTGCTGACAGCTCAGAACCTGAAGCCTCCTTCAGATTCTGTGTCTCCCTCTCTATGTGCCCCTCTGCCACTATCATTCTGTCTCTCTCTCTCAAAAATAAACAAACATTAAAAAAAATTTAAAAAAAGAAGGCTGTGAATGGATATGACCTATATGCAAATTTAAAAGTTTTGAAGTTAAAGAAGAATTTTCCCTTTAGCCAAAATCAGATTTTAGATTCCTAAAAATATTTCTAGGGAAATGGAGGATTCATCTTAAGAAAACCTGACCTAAGATAACACAGGAGTTAAACCAGATGCCCTTGGTATGGCAATGACTATAGAGAGAATACCAAAGGCATGATCCATGAAAGAAAGAATTGATGAACTATACTTCATTAAAAGTAAAATTTTTGCTCCTCAGCAGACAATCTCAAGAGAATGCAAAGACAAGCCATAGAGTGGGAGAAAATATTTGCCAAGGACATTTCTGATACAATAAGCTTTTAAAACCCAACAATAAGAAAACAAACAACCTGAACAGACCCCTCACTGAGCCTCACCAAAGAAGATAAGCAGGTGGTGAATCAACATTTGAGAAGTTGTTTACATGTTCATAGGTCATTAGGTAATTACAAACTAAAACAGTGAGATACCACTATGCACCTATTAGAATAGCCAAAAGAACCTGGAACACTGACTGTACTACCTGCTGGCAAGGACAAAAAAAAAAAAATCACCTTAGAAACTCTCTTCCTTCCTAGTCCAGGTCCCTTATCAGTGACGGAGGGAAATTCTGCCAAGGGAGTTCTTCCAGGAAAGAATGAATGGCTAGGTAATCCTTACAGAACCTTCGATTAATGACGCACAAAACTCGCCTGCCTTTGCTCCCAAACCTCCTCCTCCTCTGCTGTCCGAGAGCAGTGCAGTTATTTAAGGCAGTGGGGCTCCACGCATCTATTCTTCCTCTTCTTTGCCTTTCATTTCCAGCCAGTGAGTAAGCGCTTTCTCTGGAGTCAACTTAGAGGTATATTCCTACATATCTTTTGCCTCTCCTCCTGAGATTTAAGTTCATATCAGACCCCCTTTATTCTCCAGAGTAAGTGTTCAACTTTTTTTCTTAGTTTATTTATTTGTTTTGAGGGAGAAAGAGAAAAAAAAAGAGAGAGAGAGAGACAGAGAATGCCAAGCAGGCTCCACACGGTCAGTGCAGAGCCTGATGCGGGGCTTGAACTCACAAACTGTGAAATCATGACCCGAGCCTAAACCAAGACTTGGACGCTCAAGTGACTGAGCCACCCAGGTACCCCTCACCTTCTTTTTAATTATAAGAATTATTCATGTTTTTTTTGGTAACAAATTCATTAAAATTTTTTTTAATACTTATTTATTTTTGAGAGGGAGAGAGACAGAGCGTGAGTGGAGAAGGGGCAGAGAGGGAGGGAGACACAGAATCCGAAGCAGGCCCCAGGCTCTGAGCCGACAGCACTGAGCCCAATGTGGGGCTCCAACCCACGAACCTGAGATCATGACCTGAGCTGAAGTCTGATGCTTAACTGACTGAGTGATCCAGGTGCCTCTTGGGTAACAAATTCAAATAAAAAAATTGACTAAGATAAAAATTGAAGCTTTCCTTTAATCTCACTGCCCAACTGTTGTTAACTGGACGGTGGTTATTTCCTGATTTCATTATGCTTATATAACATATTTATATTACCTCCATGTATCAATGTGCTATATTCATATCAATATATACATCATGATCACAAATGAGCTAGTGTTTATTGTGGAATTACTATGAGCCAGCAGTGTGTTGTGCAACGTACATAAATTTTCATACGCAATCCCTATTGTACACTCTGGTAAGCGATTTAATAAGAATTCTAACCTCTGACTAACTCCAGAGCCTCAAACTTTGCTCTTACTATGCACAAAAAATATTCTATAAAAAAATGAAATAAAATCATGATGACATTATACTCGTTTTTCTATTTCCCTCTTCTTAATAGTCATATCTGTTACATGGATGAATAATTATTCAGTTAAAATATCCCCTATTGATTGACATTTAAGTGATTTCCTCTTTTTTCTGTATTACAAAAAATGCAATAAATATTTTCATATGCTAGAATTGTTGCTGTTGAGTAAGTTCCTTAGAAGTAAAATTGCAGTAAGTTCTTAATTTGTTTGCCCACCTCTACTTTCTGCTCCCTCAAATATCTCTTTTTCATGCCATCCAGATTTATCACTACTTCACTGCTCTTGGCTCCCTCAACTTTTGGATAACTTATAAATATCTTGCCTCTTCTGGCTTTCCAAATTTTATGTACTTTCAACCCCAACTGATTGTACTCGATTCTTTCACCCACTCAGTGCTCCAATATTAAGTGTTTCTAGTACTACCTTAGCCTGGCATCACGTCCTCTTCCACGTTTTTTTTTTCAGTATGGTTCCTTCTTACCATCAATGACTCCTTCCTTTGCAAGTTCTCCCCAGCTGGAAATTATAGCTTCTTAGCTCCAGTTTCCCAAAGCATCTGGTCCATCTCTCTGTTTGCACAGCTATCAGGTCCTACTTTGAAAAACAAAAAATAATAATGCCCAACGAGGGGCTTAAACTCACACTCCTAAGCTGAAGTGTTGCATGTTCTATGGACTGAGCCAGCCAGGCACCCCCATCAGGTCCTACTTTGTAGTAGTGCTGATCTATATATAACACATGCGTCACCACCCTCTGAAAATTCTGAAAAAGAAAAGAAAAAAAAAAGAGGAAAGAAAATCCTTTGGGCATGTTCCATGTCTAATGCGTCCTATATTTCCCAAGGCATGTAGTATTGTCTTGTTCATTAAGTGGTTATTTCATCAATTAATTTGCATTTAAATGTGAAGACTATTTTACTGTTTCCTCTAGCTTCTTTCTCTACATACTAATGACATGGAGCTATCTGAACACGCTAATTTGAGCTGTGTACCTTTGTATGAAATAAGCATTCACCTACTTTTAAAGTGGTCTTATTGCCTTTTAATTGGTGGTTCACTAAAATTTCTACAAACCAGGCAGTGACAGGGGCGCCAGGATGGCGCAGTCGGTTAAGCGTCCGACTCTCGACCTCGGCTCAGGTCATGATGTCACCGTTTGTGAGACGGACCCCGCGTCCGGCTCTGCACTGGCAGCCTGGAGCCTGCTTGGGATTCTCTTTCTCTCCCTTTCTCTCTGGCCCTCCCCTGCTCACTCTTTTTCTCTCTCTCTCTCAAAATAAGAAAATAAGACATTTTAAAAAATAAATAAAAACTGAAATATTTTGGCTGATGAGATCACAAACCTTTCACGTAGGTGTTTGTAGAAAATGGCCCAGTTTCTAATTCCTGACCTTAGCCAGCCATAGCCATGCCTCTCCCTGCACTGCTCCAGGAGATTGGACTGAGGATCAACCCCTGATCTATGGACAGGCAGTCTTGATGCCGGTCAGTATACTGGGGTCTATTTTCAGCAACAAAACATAAAGTAAGCCATGCAGATTCTCCTTCAGGATTTGGAATTGAGAACTGTGAGTCTGTGATGTTATTTGGAAAGCAAAAAGTTCTGTGGGAATGCCTCAGTGCCCAGCGTTATCAGAATGCATAAAAGATGGACAGTGGAGTCATGTATTAGAGGTTGGTCCCTAAAGACAGTTGGTATTACAGGCTGTCAAACCTACCCTTGAATCCCTTAAAATGGTGCCACTTTGGGACCAGCATACTGTTTCTTGGTAAGCTCAACATAGCATGATTTTTCTATAGCTTTGGAACAGATTATTCCTTTTTCAGTAGAGCACCAGATGAAGTAGTTGGCTTGCATTTAGGGTCCCTGTTTTACTGAAAATATGTACCTTTGAATGATAGAATTACGCTTCGCACAGTGAGTCCTCACAGTATGTGAGACACTTGGAGACTGAAGCTGACTGAGGGAACAGCAGTTTTAGGACACCCGTCTTTTGCTCACTTCTGCGAGTATGTGGGCAGCACTGCGAGATGAATATGCATCAGCTAAATCCATGCATAATTTGGCTCCAGGGTAGAGAACAGGGGAGGAGTCCTGCAGAGGGAGGAAGTGGAGGAGTTTTGCAGAGAGGAGGTGGGTTGTCTTGAGGTAAAAGCTGTGAAGCCCCTGAGGGAGACACAGGAGAGCAGGTAGCCCCTCAGGCTGGCGTCCATTGGGAACAGTCCTGTCTTCTGCTGTAGTCCTTGCCTATCCTTACAGTAAACGCCCTTCCTCCAGATGACCTAATTGGGTATCTGTTCACTACAACTGAGATTATCCTGACTAGTCAGTGCAGTGACAAAGACACTGCTTCTTCCCCTGAAGTTTGTATCCATGAACATGCCTCTGAGTAGTAAGAACAGAAAAACATCTATGGAAAATGTTTACCACTGTGTACTTTCCAGAGAAATTCTATATTGGCATTTCTGGAGTTAGTACAATTAGTGTTTGGATCAAGGAGTGTTACCTGACTAATATTGCCCTTTCTTTCTTTCTTTCTTTCTTTCTTTCTTTCTTTCTTTCTTTCCCTTTCTTCCTTCCTTCCTTCCTTCCTTTCCCTTTCTTTCTTTCTTTCTTTCTCTCTTTCTTTCTTTCTTTCTCTCTTTCTTTTTCTCTTTCTTTCTTTCCCTCTTTCTTCCTCTCTTTCCCTTTCTTTCTTTCTTTCTTTCTTTCTTTCTTTCTTTCTTTCTTTCTGTTTCTTTGTTTCTTTCTTTCTTTCTTTCTTTCTTTCTTTCTTTCTTTCTTTCTTTCGTGCATAGCATATCTAATGTGTTTTATAGCTACCCAAAGTTACCTTTCAAGGTAATTCAGACCAATTTCAGTATTTTTAGCCATAGATAAATCATATTTTCTGCCCCCTCTTGTATATCACAGCAAAACAACTTTTACAGTGAAATAAAATGCTTTTTTTTCTTTCCACAGAAAGAACATGCATAATTTCAAATGGTCGTCTAGATGATAGTCAGCTCTGAATAGATCCTGTTCCCTCCTTTTTGTGAGAAGCTTGTACAGTGAACATTCTGGGATTTAGTCAGCAAACAGTAGTGCAGAATTAGCTTAGAAAAATACCCCTCTCTAACACGTCTGCTCTTCAGACAGACATTGTGCACTGCAAGGCAACGTCAGACTTCAGAAGGAAAAACAGGCTGCCAGGGAAGGGATGGCAAATGGCAAATCTGGACTGCCTTGTGCAACATCTGTCGGGTGTCCACGAAGTACCGGGTGGCGTGCAACCTGGATCACACTCATCACCTGAGGTGCCAGGTACCCCTACCAGTGGGAAATGGCTTCCAGGTCTACTGGGCTGGTGCCAAGAGGAACACAGAACATTCTTGGAGCAAGAGAAGGAAAATAGTTTTGGATGTGCTTGGCAAGAAAAAAGATCTTTGTGCCAACTTTAGTTTTCGTTCTTCTCCTTAGGGAACATTGGTCTTATGATCTGGGCTGAAATTGTTTTTCTTCACGTACCAAAAGCTTAGATTGGAAGTCACACACACACGCACTCAGATGTTATCTGAGAACTCTAACTGGCACACACCGCTTCATTTTCGAAGAATAAAAAAGGATCCTTCTCTCTGAGGTACTTTACAGTAGAAACATGCCATCAACCATAATAGCCTCTTTTGTTGCAATATCTCTTTCCTCCAAACCAATAACTTCTGTTTCCCATGAATGCACTTGTCTCCTCTTGCCTAAAATGAAAGCCGACCCATCTTTGCTGTCCACTGATCAGAGTCATCGCACTGGCTTCTCATCTTCGTTCAGACAGATTCTGTTGACGATTCTGGCAAAGCTATTTTGTTCAGGAAACCAGGATCCAAAAGTGTCTCTAGAATATTCACAGATGGGGTTTGACCAATGAGTGAGGAAGCCAGACTTTATCAAGGCTAATTAGAATTTGCATACATGATTTCTAATAAGAAAACTAGTCAGAAGACAGAGAAACAGAAGTGAAATATTTACTGACATGTAATGATAGTAAAATCTCACAGCGTGCCAGTTTTATGGTGTTTTATGTAGGTTTTCTCATTATTCCTCAAGAGTTGCCTAAAAGGAAGACATTACTATGTATTTTCCTGGCCCAGATATTGTGTAATCTGCCTATAATTAATTTACTTGGTAAGAATAAAAATTTGTGTGGCTCCAAGTTTGAAGACTCCCCGATCTACTCTACTGCCTCAGTAGAGTGTTAATTGTTCTTTCATTAACAAGTTATTGAGTGTCCATTCTGTTCAGGCATTTGTCCAGTACTGGGGAGATGGTGGTGAAGCAGTTTGCATTTTCTTCTCAAAGTGAAAAAGGCCCTGGGAGGGAATCAAATCAAATCTAATCTCATCTAATCTAACCTAGCCTAACCCAGGGGGGAGTCAAATCTCCTAAGCTTTGAAAACACATTAACCAAACAGTTAAAACATGGGCTCTGAATCTGGGTGTAAATCAGGGTTCTGCATTTTCTAGTGGAGGTCTGTTCTCTCCCTCAGTAAAACGTGGTTTGTAATAATAGTACTTTACCCACAGGTTTTTTTGTTTGTTTTTGTTTTTGTTTTTGTTTTTCAAGACCCAGGAAGATAGTGCACAGAGTGCTTAGTATATCCTTTTGCACAGAAGAAAACCTTCATAAAAGGTTGTTGTTGATTGGGATAGGGATGATGATGAGAGATTCTGGACAATTATTACAACAATAAAAGGGCAACCTTTTCATTCAGAGAGAGGAGTATCTGAGGCAAAACAGGTGATGCTTAAGTTTAGAATTCAGGGCTCTATCATAAGGGAGATGTACCTTGTCTTAAAGAGATTCTTAAAAATGGGTCAAACTAGATCGCCAGTTAGGCTGAAGAGTTTTCAGGTTGGAGGCCACAATCGTATGAACCCCTTTTCTTGGCTCATCTCTGCAAGTCCTTGGCCAGGTACGTGACTTCTGCAGAGAGGTATGGGGTCAGTGTGGAGATCTCACACTGGTGTGTGGAGCACCAGGGGTAGAGAACTGGCATTCACCGTGGGAGAGGGGGCTTTTCTTTGACTCATGGGTGCCCTTCTTCCCCGCCAAAGGATGTGAACCACTCTTGTTACAGAGCCCGGCAGCCCATCCATGAGATGCTAGATGGGGAAGAAGACCATATAATGAGCACTTGTGTTTGAGTTGTGATCTAGAGAAGGTTTAGACGTGTTGGCTCAATGGATGGATACAAATCTGCATATACAGGTTGTCTGGCTAGGTAATCATGTTCACATTTACACAGGTTGTTACAAATTCCCAAACTTTAAAAGACTGGATGGGCTTGACACTCTCTGCTGGCATAGCTCATAGATCCTGCCCATTGTCGTCTAGAGCAGCACAATCTGGCAGCTTCTAAAGCTGCTAATTAATAAATACTTAGGTGTTAGAGATGAGACTTTTTCTTGTCACTTACCTTCATAAGTGAGTTATAGGCTTAGGACAGATTCTCCTTCCTTGCAGACTGCTAACATCTCTGTTCAAGGACACCAGGAGATCGCAAGGAAAACATTTAACCTCCCTGTGCCTGAGTCTCCTCAACTATGAAATGGAAATAGTCACATCTGTCCAGATACTCATGTGAGACTGTATTAAAATAATAGATGTGAACCCTCCAGTTAGAATGAATGTCTCTAAATTTTTGGAGCAGTCATGGCACAATTCACTTTTTCTCTGTATGATAGTTTTTTTTTTTTTCCTTAAAAAAAAAATCCCTCTGTCTTGTCTTCTTTGCCAGACCACAAGCAACATTAGTTTAAGGTTAGATGTCTCTTCTGTCTCTATACCTTCCTTCCACAGCTCTGCATGATCTTTAATTCTGTTTTTTTTTCCCTTTAATAAAAATTTGAGGGGCGCCTGGGTGGCTCAGTCGGTTAAGCATCTGACTTTGGCTCAGGTCATGATCTCATGGTCTGTGAGTTCGAGCCCCGGATCGGGCTCTGTGCTGACAGCTCAGAGCCTGGAGTCTGCTTCAGATTCTGTGTCTCCCTCTCTCTCTGACCCTCCCCCATTCATGCTCTGTCTCTCTCTGTCTCAAAAATAAATAAAAAACATTAAAAAAATTAAAAAAAATTTTTTTGAATAATTTCTATGTGCCCATTTCTGTGTAGCTGGAAACCTTGCTCTCTTTTCGATTTCATCTCCTTCCTTGGCTGCTCCAAGATCAGACTCAAGGTGGCTAATTAAAGGGAATAGTGCCGGTTTCACATGGCTGGTATATTGTTGTTATTTTACTTCTTAATTAAAAAAATATATTTATTTTAGAGAGAGAATGCGAGTGCAGGAGAGGGGTAGAGGGAGAGAAAGGGAATCCCAAGCAGGCTGCACTCTCAGCGTGGAGTCCGACACAGGGCTCTATCCCACAACCCTGGGATCATGACCTGAGCCAAAATCAAGAGACGCTCAGCCAACTGAACCACCCAGGTGCCCCTTGTTGTCTTTAATAAACTTTTGATTTTAAAAGTTTTCAATTTAAAGAAAAGTTATAAAGATGGTACAGAGAGTTTTCATCTACCCCTCACCCAGTCTTCCCTAATGTTAATGCCTTACATTACCATATAGTACATTCTTCACAACTAAGACACCAATATAGTTACACTGCTATCAACCAAACTCCACACTTTATTCAGACTCCACGTGTTTTCTTACTAACATCCTTTTTCTGTTCTAGGTTCCCATCCAAGATGCCACTTACCTTTTGTTGATTTACCTTCTCTGGTCTGTGAAATCTTCTTTGTACTTCCTTACTACTCATGACCTTAAAAATTTTAAGAAGCACTGGTCACTTATTTTGTACAATGCCCCTTAATTTGGGTTTGTGTGATATTTTCTTATCCGATTTGAGGGTATGAGTTTTGGAAAAGACCACAGTAGTGAAGTGTCCTCATTATATCATCTCAGTGTATATGCTATGAACATGACATTTACTGGAGATGTTAATCTTTTTTTTTAATGTTTATTTATTTATTTTGAGAGAGAGAGAGAGAGATAGAGAGCGAGTAGAGTTGGGGCAGAGAGAGAAGGAGACAGAATCCCAAGCATGTTCTGTGCTGTCAGCACAGAGACCGATGCGGGGCTCAAACCCATGAACAGAGATCATGGCCTGAGTCGAAATCAAGGGTCAGTCACTGAGCTGACTGAGCCACCCGGGTGTCCCCGATGTTAATCTTGATTATATGGCCAATGTAACGTTCAGCAGATTCTGCATTGTAAAATTGTTTTTCTTCCCTTTTCCTTATACTGTTCTTTGAAAGTAAGTCACTAAGTCCAGTCTGTATTCAAAAAGGTGGGTGAGAGGGGCTCTGGTCATGATGTTGTAGTTCATGAGTTCGAGTCCCACATCAGGTGAGCACAAGCCCTGCTTTGGGTGAGCTTGTGCCCCGCTTCTGGTGAGCCCCCCCTTCTCAAAAAACAAAAAAAAAAGGTGGGTGAGGGGAGAGCTAAGCTTTACCTTGGGTACTTGCATAAATTATTTGGAATTTCTCTGTAAAAAAGAGTTTTTTTCCACCTTTATGTATCTATTTATCACTCACATATCTTCATTCATTTATTTAAATCTGTGGCCTCATGTATATTTATTTTTTCATCCTTTGTATTATAATATGATAGTATGTTTATTATTTATTATTTATTTTGTTGCTTAATTGGTTTCACCTTTGGGCACTGGCATCTTGTTCAGATTGATGCTTGTGTGTTTGGCAAGCCCCCAACCTTTTGATTTTTGAGTATTTCTTTATTTTTACACACTAAAAGATGTTTTAAGATCACCTTGTATTTTCCTACCCTGGCCTGATAATTAGCATTTTCTTCAAGGAGCTGTGATTCCTCTTATTGGGGAATAGTATCAGAAACCAGAATCTGGGTGCTACTGGGGTATCGTGGATTTTAAGCCCCTCACTGGTTGGTATAATTTTAATGCAGCATTGAATTCTCTGTATTTTGGAAGATTCACAGTTGTCTCTTCTCCCTCGGAACATGCTTGTGGGTTCCTCAGAGGTCCCTCCCCTGGAGTTAACCAATAATGGTTACCTTATTGTCATTTGGGACCACTGATGACTAATGATTTTTAAATGCGGCATGATAATGAAAGCCGTATTCTAGAAACATCACTTGCATACCGATTTGGGGGATAAAATGGAGTAGAGAGTGGAATAGCCAGGCCTGTTAGGAAATTAATGTTCTAAGTTTAGGGCTATAAAAAAAGAAATCTGGACAGGATGATTATTTTAAAAGCCAAAAGAAGGGAGACGGACATAAGAAATATTTATTAAAACTGTTGAAGATCTGGGTATTCTCAGGAACTTCTTGCCATTGCTGTATACTTCAAGGATCTTCCTAAATCCAGTTCTGGTGTTACTGCAATATAGAAGCTGGGACAGCTTCTAACCCCAGTCAGACTCTCAGGCGTTTTACAATAGGAGATTCACAACATGGTTCCATAGCCTGGATCTCTTGGGTTCGAGTCTCAGCACTGGGTTATTCTCAGATTCTCCATTAAAAATTTTTTTTTAATGTTTGTTTATTTTTGAAAGAGAGAGAGAGAGAGACAGGGCATGAGCAGGAGAGGAGCAGAGAGAGGGAGACACAGAATCTGAAGCAGGCTCTAGGCTCTGAGCTGTCAGCACAGAGCCTGACACGGTGCTTGAAATCACGACCTGTGACATCATGACCTGAGCCCAAGTCGGACACTTAACCGACAGAGCTACCCAGGTTTCCCACAGCTTCTCCATGTTAGTATTATTGGACGTTTTGCGATTTCCCTCTAGGCAGTAGGTAAATTTAGGCAGGCAGTGTGACTTGACACCAAATGATGGTTCGAAATTGCTCTTGTAATATTGATCCTCTATTTGACCATTTCCTGTTTCTTCTAAGAGGGAGGATGAAGAAAAGTACTGGAATAAGATATTTATGATTTTGTAACGGTGAGAATGTGCCATGTGAGAGCTTATGGGTCTTAGATAGCTCTTTATGAGAGATGAGTCCACAGGACAGCAGTAGGGGCATCACCTGGGAGTTTGTTGGAGGTGCCAAGTACCTGATACCATCCACTGAATAAGAATTGAATCTCTATTTTAATAAGATACCCAGATTATCCATATGCACATTAAAGTTTGAGATGCAGTGGTCTAGACTGCTGGTCCACTAACTCAGCTGTGCATGAGAGTTATCTGGAGAGTTATACAAAATACTGAAGCTTGGGTCCGATGCCAAAGATTCTGACACAATTGGTATTGAATGTGATCTGAGTATTTAAATTTTTAGAACTTCGCATTATGCAGCAAAATTTGAGAATCACTATTGTAAGCCAGTGGTTCTCAGTTCTATTTGGACATTATAATCACTTAAGATGCTTAAACAAAAAAAGATGGGTGGGTCCCATCATTTGTTGGAGAAAGTCTTTGAGAGGATGTTGACCTGTGAGCTGGATGTGGGCAATGGGCAGGGCTCCTTACCCCCTGCTCATCCTTGGAATGTACTGTCCCGTGTTTCCCCCATAAAAGTCATTTTTAAGGATTTAAAGTTTTGAGAGAGCACTGTGTTGTTGAGATCATCTGGATGATATATATGACCGAAACTTGTTAAGTTTCTGTATAAATGTTTGAGATTCTGGCAGGTGGATGTGGAGATCTCCTTGTCTTGTAGATGCCAGAGGCCAGCCTCATGTGTAAATCTCCTTGCTTATCAAACCTGCCACCTACCAATCTATAATTATCTCCCTCTATCTTCAGTCTGTCCTTGTCCTCTATGTACGGGGGCCAACAATTAGTAAGCCAGTGGGTATAGCAGATAAATGGGTCTTGGGAGAAAGGTATCCTCAGGGGAAATTCGCAGCTGGCCTTCAGCTTCAATGTGGGGAGAGGTGGTTTGTGTGTTAGATGTGTGTGGACCACTGTGTGAGGACGGGGATGCCCTGAAAACATCAGCTGGTCTAATGTGCTTGTTTGAGGAACTGCACACAGAACATTGAGGCAAAGAAAGGAAAAAAAGTGGCTGCCACGGTGGGCTTCTCCCATGCGCAGTTCAGCCGGCCACTGTGCCCAATGAGAAGATGAAGCTTGAGTTAACATTGGAAGAAGAACACTGGAAGAAGAGTTGATGTTAAAGAAGAATGTGCGTGTGTCTACTACTGGACTAGCCTTGGAGCTAGCAGGTAAGGTGGGAGAAGAAGATAATAAGTTGGAGACCTTAACATGCCATTTTACAAAATTAGAAGAGCAGATAATGCAGGCTCTTAAGGTCCAATTGCTTGTGAAAAGCCTGATTGAGACAATAGGAGGCAGATTCCCTGGGAAATTGAGAAGAACAAAGGGAAGAATGGTACACCAATTGACAATGGAATGAGTGAAGTGCCCCACGCCATCCAACCTCTAATACAAAAGAAAATTTTAAATAGAAATTACCCTGGACTCCTGATAATGGAGAAATACACCCCAAAACTGAGAGGAAAACTTGCATTTTTTTCCTCTGTCCCTTCAAGACCTAAATCTTATTATGTTTTTGGAATGTAAACACTCCACAACATAATTGGAACACTGCCCATGATTGCCTGAAAGGAAGAGAAAAAAGGAAAGTGACTTAAAATACAGGTCTCTATAGAATCTCCCTTGCCTGAAACCTCGTCCCTATAGTTTATGTAAGATTATTTGTTAAAGGCAAACAGAAACCTTAAAAGTCTTCTCCACAAATGCTATTAAAAAGCCTTAGCCATTTGAGTGGGTGAGTTTGTTCTGTTTGCCAGAGACACGATTTGGATTCAACTGTTATGTATAAATGAGTGAGTTTTTATACAGTTGTACCTGATTCATGGCTCTGATTTTGGGATGAAAGTTATCAGCTCTCTGTTTAGGTCTGTTTGTGTGTTGATGTATGTGGACGGGATATATGTTACATATAGGGTGTTTTTCTACCTCCAGATGGTATTGTCAAAATTAATTGGTGAAAGAGCTCTATTTAATTGGCTTAACGAAAAATAAGCCTTAATATCAATATCATACTTATATAAAGCTGAAATGTAATTTTCCTTCTGGGCCAGAAAGACAAAATGTTATTGGATTATTGGTCTACTTTTGATAAGATCGTGAAGGCTTTTATTTGCCTTTTAAGTAATCTGCCTGGGAAATAAAGATTCTGTGTTTTATCAAAATAACTTCCTGTGCATCATGTTGTCTTTATCAGGTCTTTCATTACTTAAGAAAACTGAGTTCTTTATTAAAAGAGTAAAGTTTTCTTTTCCACTTCTTTCTTTCTTTCTTTCTTTCTTTCTTTCTTTCTTTCTTTCTTTCAATTATGTGACTTTCTGTATTGGCTATGAAGTATTTAATTGTCACTTTGGCTAAATGGATAACTAAATACTGCTTCCCAGTGACTTATGATCCTATTCAATCAAGTGTTTTAAAATGTTTTGGCTTTTTTTTTTTTTTTTTTTACAAAATTTCCCCAAATAAATGAAATATTTTTTTTCAAATGTTTATTTACTTTTGAGAGAGAGAGAGAAAAACAGTGCGAGTGTGGAGGGGCAGAGAGAGAGACACACACACAGAATGTGAAGCAGTCTCCAGGCTCTGAGCCGTCAGCACTGAGCCCGATGCCGGGTTCAGACTCACAAACCGTGAGATCATGACCTGAGCAGAAGTTGGACGCTTAACAAACGGAGCCATCCAGTCTCCCCTTAAATGAAGTTTTTTTGAACTTGAGCTAACTTTGGGATTTTCCAGAGTCCTTGGAGCATTTCAAAAGTTTATTGTCTTTGCATACAGAAAATGGTATTAAACTCAACTTACCTGACATGTTAAATTACATGGGAAGCATTGTCAAACAAGAAGTGATACTAATCTTTCTTAGGTTATATTTGTATAAATGTGAGCGTTCCAGAAATTGTATGAAGTTCCTAAAAATTTGATATGTCCTGATATAATATGATTTGTCATAATTCTAGTTATTCTTTTAAAATGGTTGTCACATAAATAACCAAATCCCCTTGTCAATTGCATTATAATAAACTCATCAGATCTCTAACCATGACCACTTTTTAAATCTTTTGTCATTCACAGACAGTTATTGTTTGACTCTGATGTTTTTGAAAAAAATGTTCCTGTAAAATGCTTCCTCTTCAAAGAGATTCATGGAAAAGACCAACAGGTACAGGCTTCTGATAACTAAGATCATACCACTGGACTGAATACGAATTTACAGAACTCTAAAGGAAAAACTAATGAGGATGATCGTAATCTTTATAACTTTCATTTCAAATATTGTTGGCTCTTTTATAGTTTGCTTTTTTAGATTTAAGAAAACCTTTTTCTCCTTTCTCTTAAACTATCAGCAATTTGCCAACACGTACCTTTGTGAACAAAGATGAAACATTTGTCTTTTCCTCTCTACCTGATCCCTCCAGAATTTGGAAGCTCTTAGTATTGTTATTTTTATGGCAATATAGTTATTTGCATAAGTTCATAAGAACCTGTTCTCCTTGTAACAAAAAAGAACTGCAACTGCCAGTGGGCTGAACTCAGAGTGTTTTGGCTGGAGATCACTCATAAGCTTTGGCTATTAACCCTTTGCGCAGACAACTGGGGTGTCCTAAAGGGATTGGCTGTATAGTGTGGACAATGGCAAGTCAAGGGATGATGTGTGACCCCATATGGGGTCAGGATACGTGGAAAGACATTTGGGTTCTCCTGCAAAGCTGGAGGAAGTCCTCATGTTTTCCACATCCTGGCTCATAGATGCTGACACACCTTTAGCAACTGGATCCTTCTGTAGATAGAGCAAATTGGGTATATAGAAAGAGCAGCTGGGGCACCTGGGTGGCTCAGTCGGTTAAGCATCCAACTCTTGATTTCGGCTCAGGTCATGATCTCATGGTTCCTGAGTTTGAGCCCCACATTGGGCTCTGTGCTGACAGTATGGAGCCTGCTTGGGATTCTCTACCTCTCCCTCTCTGTTCCTTCCCTGCTTGTGCTCGCTCACTCTCTCTCTCAAAAATAAATAACTTAAGTATTTAAAAAAAAAAAAAGAAAGCAGCCATGGTAGCACCTTGGCGGGATGGCATATTGCTAAAGATGTTGGATTACTATTGAAATACAGTAAAACTTTGGTTTGGGAGCATAATTTGTTCTAGAAACACTCCTGTAATCCAAAGCACTTGTATATCAAAGCGAATTTCCCCATAAGAAACAATGGAAACTCAGATGATGTGTTCCACCCACAAAAATATTCATATGAAAATGATAGCAATTGTAACATAATATAAAATAATGAAGAAAATACAAAATATACAGAGAAATAAACAAATTAACCTGCAATTACCTTTGAAAACCTTCATGGCTGGTGTCTGGGAGACAAGAGAGAGGAGGGTTATTGTGTAGGATGATTTTCACTATCACTAATGGATGTTGACTACTGCCCAATATCAATAAGCTCTCGTCATATACTGTATTTAGTGTAACTGGCAACAAGGCAGAATAAAGAGTCTGTATCTGTAGGCAGCCTGATCTAGAATGAAGCAAAGCATTCAAGCTTCCTCTTGTATGGAAAAGCAAAGGACTGTCCACAGGAGCTTTGAAGTGCCAATTATTAGTGTAATTACATGAGTGCCAGTTGTGGGCACCTTCCAACATTCTCAAAAATCACTGATTTCTGCCAAATACCATGGCCTGAGAGTGGGCATCTGAGCATGGGAGACGATCACCCACAATGCCACAGAGAGAGAGAGAGAGAGAGAGACAGAGACAGAGACAGAGACAGAGAAAGAGAGAAGAATCATTGGCCTAGTTGTGATCATGTGACAGTTGGCATCACATACTCTCGTATTGCAAGAAATTGCTCATTTCTCAAGTTAAAACTTATTAGAAATGTTTGCTCGTCTTGCAGAACACTCGCAGAACAAGCAATCCAAGGTTTTATTGTACAGTGACATTGTTAATGCATGTCCTGTGTGTTCTAAAAAACACCCAAGTGAACTACTAAAAAAACGTGACATCATACACCAGAGTTCCCAACCAGTGAGGAACTGGGAAATTAATTAGAGATAACCCTTGAACTACATGAGTTTGAACTGTGAAGGGCTATTTATACACATGTGTTTTCAATAAATATGGTGTAGTATGGTAAATGTCTTTTCCTTACAATTAACATTTTCTCCGTTTACTGAGAAATTGTAGAAATACATATAGTATCTAATACACATACCATGCAAAATGTATGCTACTTGACTTTATGTTATCGGTAAGGTTCTTGTTCAATAGTACACTATTAGTAGTTAAGTTTTGGGGGGGTGGTCAAAAGACTGCAGGATATCATTGCTTCTAACCCCCAAATTGTTGAAGTGTCAGTTGTATCTTGGCCCCTCCCTCTGAGTGAGGGGTCTAAATGTGCCTTGGTTTGTGTGGTCACTGCACTTGGCCTAAACTAAGCTTCCCCTTTGCCAGGCAAGACAGGCTGGCACCATTAGGGGATTAAAGAAGTTAAGTATGATGTACAGATGTTCTCGATGAAGAGACAATGATCAGGGGTAACATTTCTAAGGTCATGATGTGGGAGATTGGACAAAAGAACATGACATTGAATATAGGTTCCATCTCCCTATCATCTGTGAGCAGGAGTGTTGTTAGAAATGAAGAATGAAATATTAAAGCAGCAGACTAAATTGCTTATAAGTAAAACCACCTTCCCCCTGTGGACTAAAGTTCTATCCTAGGATTTAACACATTTAAAAAATCAACCAGTAGGTCCTGTTGTCCCATATGCCAGCATGGGGCCCCCTACTGAGACACCAATACTGAAAAGGTATAGAAATCATGGTAAACAGCCACTTCCCTGACTCTCACAGTGGACCAATGTGCTATGTATGCGCTGAGAACACTGAGTCCCATCAAGCCTGGGAAAATCACTATTTACTGGAATTTACAATGGAACATCCCACCAGAATGGATGACTCAATTTGTATCCCTGGCTGAGGGGGGCTGTTTAATCTCCACTAGGATCCCATGGTCTTGCTGCAAGCCAGTCCTGTTAAAATGAACTATACCTGGAATGGAAGAAGCACTGCGGGAAGAAGGGAGAAAGTGGAAATTCTGGTCTTGCGTATTCACTCAGTCTGTCTCGTCACGCCTCACAATCCTACCTCTCCTAATCAACATGTGTAGCATGCGCAACATGGTCACATTTCTATAGCTGCAGTTCTATCCTCTAAAGATCAGACCACAAGTGCAAATCTTATAGAAGGAGAAGACCTTCCCATAACAGTTCCTACTATGTATCTGTCTTGCTGACTTTAGAGCTCTGCTGCATGTGGTATCTAGCCATGGCATGGGCACCTGATGCAAACACCTTCCTGCAGTGGGCCCACATGTATGCCCAGTAAAGGAATCAATCCAACTGTTGGGTATGTGGGCGGCTGAGCCACTGTAGCTTGTCAGGATTGCCATGGTGAGTATCACCATGCCAGAGGGGGTTGGAAAGCCCTAAAGCAGTACATTAAGGAAGAACAAGCTAAGGCTAGTATTCTTAATTCATTTTATATTACTAATGCTAATCCCCAAACCTGGCCTGTGGCATCCACTATCAGTAATGCAGCCCTGGGTATTCTTTTTCTGTCAACCTAACTACACAGGCAGCCATTCAAACTGCTGACTAGAAAGGTCCTAAAAATACCACCAAAGCCATAGGTGACTGTATTCAGATTTGGGATGGGTTAATGTGGCTCTCCCCAGGTTATGGACATTTGAGCATATGGGCACCCCTATGCTGGTGTTAAAAAGAAAATCAAGGGCCCAAGATGGAGTCACTTATGCCAGTCCAGATCACCAAACTGGACCTTAATACCTATTCTAATAGTGCCAACTTCCCGAGTAATGTAGTCTTAACTATTCAGTCAGGTATTTTCTGGTCAGCACCTATGAAGGAATCTGTCACATGGGCCCTTTCATCCCCCAAAGCAAGATGGAATAATCCAGCTAACAAGTCCCTCCTGCTGTCCCACTAAGGGAAGGTGACCTGCCTGCAGCAATCCTTTCTTTTGCTGATAGCTTCCTTGCTTAACCTCCTTCCTGTAGAAACCTTCCATTTCATACAGTTCCTCAGCGCTCCCGCTCCCATCTCCTCGCTAGATGGGATGCTGCCTGATGCATAGATCTTCACATTTACTGAGTCGAATTTTTGTTCTTTAATGTTGTGAACAGAAAAATCACTCTGAACAGAACCAGGAATATGAGATGTTTTTCACCACAAGTGTGTAGTCCTTCTGTCACATTAAAGGATAACGAGTGAGGATGCCTGGCTGGCTCAGTCAGTGGAGCATGCGACTCTTAATCTCGGGGTTGTAAATTCAAGCCCCATATTGGGTGTAGAGATTACTTAAAAATAAAATCTTAGAAAAAAAGGATAGCAGCTGGTTTGGCACTGAGTGGTTGTGCTTTCCAGGTATTTATTTGGTAGTCCCAGGGTGGGACCCAGTGGTTGTATGGCACAGATCTTTGGCTGTGGCTTCCACCTCAGTGGCTGGGCTGCTGTATGCTGGGTTTTCCATGAGCACAGGGGAGAATCCAATGCGTAGTAATGTAAATTACCAACCTTCCTCTCCTCAAGGCCACCTGGTCACGTTCTGTCTTCCACTTCCAAAGGTGGGCCGCCACCTTTGTCCCCTCCATTGACCTGGAAGACTGTTCCAAAAGTGGAGTAGTGGCCTTGAAGGAATTAAGTGACTTGCCAAGAGAGGAGGGATTGGAGGTGAGGACTTTGAAATTGCTGTCCTAACTGTGGAATGAGGTTCCCTTCCATTTCCGAAATGAGTAGCACAACACTGTGTAAGTACTAAATATCCTCATTACTCATACAAGAATTTTATTACTCATTTGACTCCTCTGGGTAACATGAATCCTATGACATTTGCAAATTTGGAAGGAACTGCTTTATCGATACATGTCACATTGCCTCTTGGAAGCCAGGTATTAGTCACTGCATTGCGTGACTCCCGCATCTCTACCCATTACAAATTTGAAGCCCCCCATCCCCCACGGATTTCTTCCTTCTACTCCAGAGCACTCCAGTGCGTCTCTACAAGCTTGGCTTCTCCCGTTGCCGCAGTGATACGGACACTGAGCAGCCTTTTCTCCTGTCTTTGCAATCTGCTCATACTCTCCTTATAAACACGAGCTTCAGCTTTTATTTTTAGTCTTCTAATACATTCTGATAAATGTTCTCCTCCTAAGGGCTTGTCTGGAGCAAGGGTGATTGATAAACTGTTTCAAAGGAAAGAGAAAAATGTTCTCTCGAATATCTGCCATTGTGACAGATTACATAAATAATGTTCTAAGGCTAATCGGTACCAAATGGATTTTGTATTTTAAATGTTCTCTGCAGCCGTCCAGGTATGAATCACATTTCTGTATCAAAATCATTAGGAGGGCTGCCTTGACTTGTAAAATCAAGCAAATAAATATGGGAAGCCAAATAGTGCTAGATATGTGTATAAGCATTATCAGAGCATTGTGTCTTTAGCAAGCTCATAAATCATCACTCTGTGGGAAAAGACTTGCCTTAAAAAAATAAGAGCTTTGTCCTTGGTCATCAGCATTGTCAGCTTGGAGAGGTGTTGAGTTGTCTGTCAGACAACAGCTGTTCACTTCTTGTTTGAGTTTGTTTCTCTTTGCTTATATTTCAGGATCGTTTGTGTGTGTGTGTGTGGCGGGGCGGGGGGAGGTATAGGTTTCTGAAGAGTGTCAGGCAAGGTGATGTTAGGTGGTACATAAGAGACTATTTGGATTTTTGACGGTGGTGATATCTTTCCATTTTGTATTAAGTCTGCTGTGAAGTTTACTTATTTCTCCCTTTGCCTGCAAAGGGTCAGAGCAGGAACAAGTAAATAGAGAAATGAAAGAGGGATTCAAACAGAGAGGAGGGTCACCTGGGTGGGTCGGTTTGTTGAACCTCCAAATCTTGGTTTTGGCTCAGGTCAGGATCTTGTGGTTTCTGAGATGGAGCCCTACGTGGGGCTCTGCACTGCTGTGTGGAGCCTGCTTGGGACCCTCTCTCCTTCTCTCTGCCCCTCCTCTTCCTCTCTCTCTCCCTCTCTTAAAAGAAATAAATAAAACTTAAAAAGTTATTGTTAAAAAAAACCCCAGGAAATGAGGAAAGTGAAAAGAGAAGATACGTTGCTAATGGAGAAGTACTGGACTCAGGGGTTGTAGCGGAAACACAAAGATTTATAGACGTGGCAGCATGTGTGTGTCTGTGTCTGTGCATGTTTAGAAGCTTCTTCCTAACCTGCCTCACCGGGGGAAACCACTGAAACCCCAGCTAGACAATTCTGCTCCTGATCCCATGTACCCACCCTTAGAATCAGGGGGAGAAGAGATTTTGGAAAGGTGAATGAAGACAGAGATGGTCTGTGATTTAAAAAAACAAAGGGTTCAGGGGCTCTCGGGTGGCTTAGTGGGTTAAGCCTCCGACTTCAGCTCAGGTCATGATCTCACAGTTTGTGAGCCCGAGCCCCACATTGGGCTCTGTGCTGACAGCTCAGAGACTGGAGCCTTCTTCAGATTCTGTGTCTCCCTCTCTCTCTGACCCTCCCCTGCTCACACTCTGTCTCTCTCTCTCTCAAAAATAAATAAACATTACAAAAATTAAAACAAACAAACAAACAAAAAAAAACCCAAAGGTTTCAGAGATGCAAGACTAGGCAGTTAAGACTGCGGCTACAAGATTTTTAGCATAATTAGAGGTTCAAGCCTGCCCAACTCTGGAGGTGACTGTGCTAAGACCTGCGATAGGGCAACTTTGCATGTGTAAGGGAAATCACTGTATTAGAAATTACTGAATATAGGGGTGCCTGGGTGGCTTAGTCGGTTAAGCGAGTTAAGCGTCTGACTCAGGCTCAGGACATGATATCGTGGTTCATGAGTTCGAGTCCTGCGTCAGGCTCTGTGCTGACAGCTCAGAGCCTGGAGCCTGTTCTAGGTTCTGTGCATCCCTCTCTTTCTGCCTCTCACCCTGCTAATGTTCTCTCTCAAAAATAAATAAAATATTTAAAAAAGAAAAAAGAAAAAGAAATTACTGAATATAGATCTAATCCCCAGCTGTGTGTTTAAGTCTATGATATAAGTATCTTCCCTTTGAACTTCAGTTTTCTCTTATGTAAAAGGCAATGTTTAGATTAAAAAAAATAGGTTTCATTGCCATTTTGTAAAAGAATAAATCCAGTATGATGGGTTTTTTGTTGTACATGTGGTTACATGTTTTAAATTACCTTCTGTTCATGGTAAGTGAAATTGGTTTTCTATTTGCCTTGAGGTAAGCTTATTTAAGTTAAAATGGTTGTACTTGGACAAAGTCAATAATTATAGTAAGAGTTGATGGTTTCATGACATTTTTTTTCCTGTCAGGCTTTACATATATTTAATTGTCATTTGATTTTTAGGATCTGCATACAATAATATATTCTCAGTTGACAGATGAGGACCCTGAGACAGAAGTAAAATATCTTAATATCCCATAATTCTTAAGTAAAGGAAGTCAAAGATAGGATCCAGGTACTTGGGCTCCAAAGTCAATGTTCCTCTATTATAACAATGTTACTCTCCTCCATTAGCCATTACTGTTACATATCAATACAAAAAGAATTATATTGCAAAAGCAGGGATGTTTCTTATTTAAAACTTTGTCTAATAAGTAAGGTAGCTGCTAAAAAATTGCTGTCATAGATAAATCAGTGAACTTTCTTTCTATATCATAATCAGTACTATCTTTCTAAAGCTTGAAATCTATCACGTTATTCCTCTGGTTGAACTTTTTTAGTGACTTTCTTTTAAGGTTGCCAAATTAAGCAAATAAAATATAAAGGGTCTCTAGTTAAATTTGGATTTCAAATAAACAATGAATTTTTTAGTGTAAGCATGTTCCAGGCAATATTCAGAACAAACATATTAAAAATGATTCACGATTTATTTTAAATCAGATTTAGTTGGGTTCTTGATTATGTCTGGATACCTTACTCTCCATAGCCCTCAGAATAAAGTCCAAAATCTTCAATTTGCTTCAGTCTGTAACCTGCTTACAGATGACTTCTCCAACCCCATCTTAGACCGTTCTCCACCAAAAAACCAAAAAACCAAAAAAACAAAAAAAGCAAAAGAGCGTTGAGATTTTGCTCTGAAGACCTTTTGATTTTGTTACTCTCTAAGCCTCAATGAACTTCTTGGTAAAATGGGGCAAATGATGGTTACTTTTGGAAGAATGTTGCTTTGTAACTTTTAAAACATTTAACTTGAGCCAGATAATTAGAAGTTGTTGCTAGTCTTTGTGTCATTTGTCTGCCTACCTGCCTGTTGGTTTTTCTTTTCTATCACATACAAGTACACATCCACCCTGGGATATTTGAGTGAAACCACCTGTGCTTTCCATGGATCAAACACTGGCTCAAAGCAACCATACTTGAGCATTAGGGAAGCCAGCCTCCTTTGTCATGGTTTGATAATAACTATGTTACTATTTCAGGGTGTAGCAATACTCACTAACCCTAGTAGAACAGGTTACATAGTTCTAATTTTATCCCAAGTGGTATCAAATGAACTGGATTGTTTTTTGTGATTCTTGCTGCCCTGTGGATTTTGTAGGCCTAGGAAGGATGACAGTGTATCTGGTGGGGTTATAAGCACTCTTCCTACATCTCAATGTGTCTTGTAGACTTTCCAAACCTGCTGAATATCAAGTGTGTGAAGTTCTGTGATTAAATTCCTCACCTGGGAAAATATATGTGCCTAACAATGTTAACAATGATTGGTTCTTAATAATGAAAATTTGGAAATAGCACCAATATCTATAATGAGAGTTAGTGGTTGTACTTCACTGCATTTACTATTAAAGAGTGTCGGTAGATGCTTGCTCTAATAAAACTGTATTCTGAGCAGCCCCTGACTCTACCTGACTGCCCAGAAGACTGAGTGAATTCACTTCTGGAGGCATATCTGAAGTCCATCTATTGCATTCTGGGAAATTCTCAGTTATAGCATGTATGTACAGTGGAGTACTTGTAGCTACAAAAAAATGATAACGTAGATATAAATGTATGCCATGAAAAGCTATCTACTGCCAACTGTATAGTAGGAAAAAAAGGTTGCAATTGAGTATGTGTAGTTTATACAACTTCAGTATAAGTGCACATCTAAAATACCTGAAGGGAGAACCATCAGTATTGTATTCCTAAGTGATACGATTATTATTACTAAGCGATGGGATTACTTATTATTACTAAGTGATAGGATTCTATTTTAGATCTTTTTTAAATTATATATATTTTTAATTTAAAAAATGGTTACCATGAGTAGGTAGAACTTTCCCAAGATGATAATCCTATACATTTTAAAACAGGAGTGGGGCCCATCTGTTGTTGGTGTTGAGGTTACCCCCACACCACATCCTGCTTTTTCCCAATGTGTGTACTTTTCTGCAAGGGGGCCATGATCACTCCAGGCCAGTTCTTGTTAATTCCACTCCTCTGATTCAGGTTGATTCTGGAAAATAATAAGATAATAAGATCACATCAACTTTTCAGGCCACGGGAATTGGTTCAAGTTTGGGAGTCTGACTCCATTTGGAACATGGAATTGGGAGCTAAGTAGTAGTTTCTGGAAAAGTTTTCTTGGTGTTATTTTTTTATTGTTTATTTATTTTTGAGAGAGAGAGAGCAAGCAGGGGAGGGGCAGAGAGAAGGAGACAGAGGACCCCAAGTGGGCTCTGCGATGATGACAGCAGAGAGCCCGACGCAGGGCCTGAACCCATGAACCATGAGATCATGACCTGAGCCTGTCAGACATTTAACCAACTGAGTCACCCAAGCACCCCAGTTTTCTTGGTTTTAAAATAGAGATTTAGGGAGGGGATTATTTCTTCTTTCTCTGGATTTTTTGTTTCCTGTTGTTGATGTACCTTTTTGCCTGAACATTGAACCAGAACCAAGAGAATTGAAAATAAATGGCATCAGAGTCCCTAAATTAAGCATTCTGGAATCTTATTTACTGTTTCCCAAGCAAATACTTTTCCTAGAGCTCAATGAACAGTCTGATTTTCTCGTCATTGAAAGCATTTCAATGGATCCGTCTACTTGGTTAATCCCACGTCATCTATATATCAGATGTATATAGTACACATACACATGTGTGTCATTTTAACATAGATGTGAGATACTTTGTGACATTTTTTTTTAAATCTCAGTGCTATCGAATTATGTATGCCACATAGGAATTTAAAAAGTATCATTGCCACATTTAAAAAAGTAAAAATAAACGTGGGGAATTAATTTTGATAATGAATTTTTAACAATATATCTAAAATATTTTTAACATTTCATCAGTGTGAAATTATTAGCGACTTGTACTTTATTTTTTATACTAAATCTTTGCAGTGTGATGTGTATTTTGTACTCACGGAACATCTTCATTTGGGTAAGTATGTGCGAGTCCTCCGTAGCTGTCGGTGGCTAGCATGATTAACCATCATGGGTTTATCTCCATGCTGACAGATTCTAAATGCTAGCAGCATAGGGGAATTTGGAAGGTTACTCAAAATGCATCTTAGGTCCACTTCAGACCCACTGAATCAGAGTCTGCACTTCAACAAAAATCCTAGGTCAATTTTTTTTTTTTTTTTTTTTTTTGGTCCATTACAATTTGAAGAGCTACTGTTTTTACTGTTCTCACTTATTTTGGTGTTTGCAGAAGTGAACCATTCATACCTATTTTCTAAGCTATATGGCTGGTTTGTGGCAGATGGGAGGTACAGTTAAATTATATTGCAGACAAATTCTTCAGTGTGGGCCCTGTGGGGCTCCTCCAAGAATGGCATAGACTCGTCAGGCTGTGTAGGCCTGATGCCAGTCCTGAAATGGGTGCTACAATCCTAATAGTCCTATAGCAGGTTCATTGTAAATCTCATGTGAATGGCACAGCTGTAATGTGTTGACGTCTTCATAATCAACAGATTTATTTTTATGGTCTGGTTTTGCATAAGAAATATCTGATAAGGGATTGTTGGTAAAATATTTACAGATTTTAAAATTTTCCTTTGGAAAGATAGGCTAGGAACTGAATTGAACAATGGAAGGTCTTCATTAGGCCTAAATCACATGCCAGGTTTCTGTAAATTTGTTTTGCTTTGATTCCTGTCTGCTTTGTGTTTTCACCATGATAAATTGTATCAACTTATTAAATAATAATTTTCCGTTCACTGAAAGGAGAGACCAGTGGATTTACAGAGAAAGCATCGCTAGTCCCTCATTTCAAAGTGAGTGTAAACCTGGGTGCATTTGTCTTCTCCATAGTTATTTTTCTATTCATCCCAAACCTCCTACAACAGATAATAAACCACTTCATGAGCAGATGTACCACTTATTCATCTAGTTCTGTAGTGATAATGAACAAAATTTAATCTGGAGTGTCTATGGAGGATGAACTAAGGCCAGATTGGAATGAATAATAAAGTCTCTGTTGAAATGTTGGGTCCCACATGAAAAGCCAATAATTATGTACTTGTCAATGCCATCTTTGATAAAGTCCAATAGTGTATAGAAACAACCATCTCTTGGGTGCTGGATTCCACGTGGAGCTACTGTTTCTACAGATGTAAACATTCTAAGTTGCTTAGAACATAAAGGATACATTTTCTTGCAGCTGGAAGCAACATCTGACATTGCAAAATGTTGCAAAACATGTTGGAGGGATTGCTTTATTCAGACAAATTTAAGATAAACTCAAAAACATGTGTGGCTTAAGATTTTTGGTTTAAAACAAATAAACAAAAAGAAACACCACAAATTGAGACCACTGTACTTGCAAAAAACTGCAGAAAGATCTCTTGGGGGAGGAGGGGATAATGATTAGCTTCAAACCTGCCCCGCATTTGACCTTCGTTTCATACGTGTCATGTAGCTGCCCTTGACAGAGCTGTCTTCTCTGTAGGGAAGAGGCAGTTTTATGTTCCGTGAACTCCAAAAAAGTGTTATTGTATGGATGATGTTAACTTCTCATTTCTTAGCAAATCCAGTGTACCAAACAACTATAACTTGCTGTAAACTCTGGAATGTCGATTTTTGTCTCTTATTCTGAACATGTCCCACGTTTTCAGCACAGTTATCATTCTTGTCTGCATTTGTGTCTTTGTTTGGGAAATGTGGGTATGAATGAAAATCAATTTGCCTTAAGTATATATCGAACTGAATAATTCTGTTCATTTTAATTTTTTGAAGTTTATTTATTTTGAGAGAGAGAGAGAGAGAGAGAGAGAGAGAGAGAACGAGTGGGGTAGGGGCAGAGAGACAGAGAGAGAATCCCAAGCAGGCTATACGCTGTCAGTGCAGAGACTGACATAGGGCTGGAACTCATCAACTATGATATCACAACCTGAGCCGAGATCACGAGTCTGACGCTTAACCAACTGAGCCATCCAGGAGCCCCAATTTTGTTCATTTTAGAGTGGGAATTTCATGGAGAGCTTAGGTGGTTCAGTCCGTTAAGAGTCCGACATGGGCTCAAGTCATGATCTCATGGCTTGTGAGGTTGAGCCCTGCGTAGGGCTGTGTGCTGACAGCTCAGAGACTGGATCTTGCTTGGGATTCTATGTCTCCCTTTCTCTCTGCCCCTCCCCCACTTGTGCTCTGTCTCTCTCTCTCTCTCAAAAATAAACATTAAAAAATTATTTGGAGCACCTGGGTGGCCAGTCAGTTAAGCATCTGACTTGGGCTCAGGTCATGATCTCACGGTTTGGGGTTTGAGCCTCGTGTCAGGCTCTGTGCTGACAGCTCAGATCGGAATGAATAATAATTCATTATTGTTGATATGTGTCTCCCTCTCTCTCTGCCCCTCCCTGCTCATGCTCTGTCTCTTTCTCTCTCAAAAATAAATGAACATTGAAAGAAATTTCATTAAAATTTTTTTTTAGAAGTTAAAGTGGGAATATCTTGGTAGCTGCTTATAGTAATGGGCATCTATATAACTCTATCCTGCTCAACAATGGAAAATAGTGTGTTAAACCCAGAAAAATCCTGCCTTTGACCTATGTACACAGCAACATTCAATAATTCAATTAAGAGACCCCATGAGAAACAGTTAATAATTATTTCTTAAAAGTCAACATGGTTGTAAAACAGCTTGCCAATATAAGCAGAAGAGGGAATTTGTAATAATAAGTCCATGCTGTACTTACATTTTCTAGTGCATTTAATATTTTTTAAGGTGTCCAAAGCAGTAGCTCTAGGGAAACTAAGAAAGTTGTTTAATGGAGAACAAATAGAATATTAAGTTGTGCCTCAGGAAAGATGTTTGTATTCAAATCTTACTGTTCAATGATATTTGATCATGAATTCTCCAGGTTTACTGTACCACCGACTTCTTCCCACCTTTCTTGTTCTCTCCTGTTCCTCGTTTCTGCGAATGGCTCCATTACGCAGACTTTTTGTGTGTCTGTGGCAGTGACAACCGGACCTTGTGGAGCTCCACATCTACTTACATGCGACAGGTCCGGGACTGACATGATTACATTCCTATGCTGGTTTTTCTGCTGGAATCAGTTCCTCATTCCTCTTTTGACCTCTTGTCTTCCTTCAGCGTCTCTACCTGCAGTAGGTTGGCTCACCTCAGATATGCCTTCCTTCACAAAGCCGCCGTTGTTTTACCCTTAATGCCAGGCCTGGCCTGGCTTACTTGCGCTCATGTGATGTGGTGAAACGGAGGCCCTTACCACTCTGCACCACCGCCCCTCACCCCCCCACCCTGCCATGCTTATTTATCTCCCGTGCTCTGTGGTGAGCTGCTTGAAGACAGACGCTGAATCCTATCAGTCGTGGTATCGAGTATCCCCAGCAGGGTTCTACTGCTCAGGAAGGGTGCTCTGTATAGGGTACACGAGTAAACATGTGTTGAGGGGATAGAGGCCTTAATAATAGCACCTAACTAAGTAAACCACACTGGTAAGCTAAACCCTTTAGAATGCTCTTTGCTTACCTCGTGCGGGGTTTTGAAAATTATTTTAAGGCCTAATCCCGTGGATGTCTTATAAATCTTCCTCTCATGCATTTCATTAGCTCTGCTAATTGTTTTAGGATACCCTGGCTAATCCCTGTTATCTATGTTGCCTAAAGCCGTTTATGGATCTGTAGGGAATCAGGACTCTGTTATGTTCTGTGGAAATGACACAGTATGGAGCCTTCAGAGGCAGGAAGTGCAGTGTTCTCTCAGCAGCAATTGGGCCGTGAGAATACAATAGAACTGTTTTCTATGAATATCATAAAAAATACAGAACTCTGAGAAAGAGCCACTTTTTTTCATGTGCCTGGGAGGAAGGAGTACTGGATGATTTGGGGGTAATCTGCATTCCTTTGTAAGGAGTTTGAGATGGCACACAGCATTTCCCCTGTGGTCTTCAGACCTCATTATGAGAGACATGCCCCAAGTTACTGCAAATCAACATTATCTGTTTTTTTTTAAATGTTTATTTATTATTTTGAGAGAGAGAGAGAGAGAGAGAGAACGAATGGGGGAGGGGCAGAGAGTGAGGGAGACGCAGAATCTGAAGCTGGCTCCAGGCTCTGAGCTGTCAGCACAGAGCCTGATGAGGGGCTCGAACCCCCAAACCGTGAGATCATGACCTGAGCTGAAGTCGGACGCTCAACCGATTGAGCCACGCAGGCGGCCCTCAACTTTATCTGTTTATTCTAGGACACCCCAGCACATGTATGATGCAAAGGTTGCAGTGGATAGAGTTTTAGGGTTCTTATTTTTGTTTGTTTTCTTTTTTTTTTTCTTTTTGTGAGTGCCTCTTTCTCTCTGGGAGAAAATTCTAAGGATGACTATAGGACCCAGGGCTCCAGAATGAAGGGGATGGGTAAGGAGAAAGGGCCAAGTGTGTCTCCCCAGCTTGTCTCTGGTTCACCTTAAGTGAGAAGGATGAGGCATCTTCAAGTCCCACATGTGCTTCTATCAAGGTCAAGGCGAGTCTCCTCCCTTTGTCTCAGGGAGAAGAGTTTAAGATGCTCTTGTATTCTGATCATGCAAGGTCAGTCCCTGATGGGTATTTGCTCACATTTGTCCTATATCTTCCTCATTGATATTTACCTATTTAAAGGGACTGAACTCTTCAAAGACCAGTGTGAATCCTGTTTGGACTTGATAAGGTTTGACAGCCCAACTCACAGTGCTGCAATTTAAAAAAAAAACAACCTAAGTCTTCCCTTACTGACTAGATTCAATTCCATTCAGTAAACGCTTGGCGAGTGCCGACTTTGTATGTGTTCGTGTCTGTCTCCAGCTCTCCCCCTGCTTCCAGCCCCCATCCCCCCTCACTGCCATTGCAGAGTGAATGTTAATCCAGTAGCTCCCACTTTTACTAACAATGATGGCATTAGCACCCTGATCTACTTCTCTCCTCTGACATTTTCTCGAAATAGTGTGTAATCAACACTTCTATGATGCCAAAATATTGTTGAAAGTTGCCTTTGCTCACATGGCCTTTGTCTAAGCGTAGCATCCAACAACCTCACTGACAGAATTGTTTAATGAATTGACTGTGTTGATGTTGCAAAGACCTAATCCTTTATAATCCATAAGGTCAATATTTGTCAAAAGATTAATATTTTCTCTTAATAACCAGTGATTTTGATCAACTCCAATTTGGCTGGAAATAGTTTTTTTTTTTTTATGACAATGAATATTCTTAGTCTCTATTAAGTTTTTGGTAATTGGTTAGTCTAAAGGAGCAGTTCTTTTTTTCAATACCTTTAAAAATGTTTTTAATCCAATTTTCTTACTCCATTGTTTTTCAGAATATTTTTCTCTTCTACTTTAAAATCCATAACTCAGGGTGCCTGACTGGCTCAGTAGGTAGACCATGTGACTCTTGATCTTGGGGTTGTGAGTTCGAGCCCCATGCTGGGTGTAGAGATTACTTAAATAAATAAATATTTTAAAATGTATAGTCCATGTGAAGAAATATATTTACTAAAGTGCTTTTAAAAATCAGCTCTGGGGCCCCTGGGTGGCTCAGTCGGTTAAGCATCCAACTTCAGCTCAGGTCATGATCTTGCAGTTCATGGGTTCAAGCCTCACGTTGGGCTCTGTACTGGGAGCTCAGAGCCTGGAGCTTGCTTTGGATTCTGTATCTCACTCTCTTTCTGCCCGTCCCTGCTCATGCTCTGTCTCTTTCTTTCAAAAATAAATAAAACATTGAGAAAAATCAGCTTTATGGAGGTGTAGTTTACAAACATTACCAACCTTACATATACAATTTAAATGAGTTTTGGTAATTTAGTACAGTTACATAATAATCACTAAAATAAAAATATAGAACTATTACATAATTTCAAAGAATTTTCCTGGGCCCTTTGGCAAACACTTCTTTATCCCTACCAGGGTGTCTTGAAACAACTGATCCTTCTTATCACCAAAGGGTCTTCTCCAGATTTTGATACCAATAGAATGATAAAGTCTGTAGTCTTCTATGTCTGGCTTACTTCAGTCAGCATAATGTTTTGAGAATCACCCATGCAGTTGTGTGTTTCAGTAGTGGGTTTCTTATTATTGCTGATGAGTATTCCATAACTGTCTATGTACCACAATTTGCTCCTTCTTTTACCAGTTGATGGATCTCTTGGTAGTTTCTAAGATTGGGCCATTAGCAAAGCAGCAGTGTATGAGGCTTCTGGTCTCTCTATATTCTTCCCAATATGGTATTGTCAACTGTTCAGTTCAAAATAGTCCCATGTTGTCTTGTTTATTTTTTTTTAATTTTTTTTTTTAGGTGGAAAGTGATCCACTTTTTAAAAATGTTTATTTATTTTTGAGAGACAGAGAGAGAGAGAGAGAGGGAGTGGGTGAGGGGCAGAGAGAGGGGGAGACACAGAATTCGAAGCAGTCTCCAGGCTCTGAGGTAGCTGGAAGCACAAAGCCCAACGCAGGGCTTGAACTCATGATCTGGAAGATCGTGTCTTGAGCCGAAGTTGGACGCTTAACCAACTGAGCCACCCAGACACTCCCCATGTTGTCTTTTTATTTTATTTTATTTTATTTTATTTTATTTTATTTTCCATGTTGTCTTTTTAATAGCTGTGATTGTGTCTATTCTTTCATTCCTAATACTGGTAATCTAAATCTTTTTTCTCCTGATCAATATGATGAGAGCTTTATCAACTTCATTGCTGCTTTTGTTATTACTGATTTCCTCCATGGTTTTTCTGTCTTCAACTTCATTGATTTATGTTCTTAATTATTTCCTTCCTGCTGTTGACTTCAGGCTTACTTTTCTTTCGTTTTTTCCTATAGTTTCTCAAAGTTGAATCCTAGATCATTGATTGAGACCCTTCTTTCTTTGTCATTTATTTTTTTAATTGAAGCATAATAATGAAGAGTGCTGTATTAGTTTTAGGTATACAAAATAATGATAGAACAATTTCACACATTAGTGCTCATGAAGATAAGTGTACTCTTAGATCCTTGTCTCTATTTCACCCCTCCACCCTCTCACTTCTGCTCTGGAAATCACTAATTCTCTGTATTTGAGTCTGTTTTTTGTTTGTATGTCTCTTTTTCCTCTTTGTTCATTTGTTTCTTAAATTCCATATTTTAGTGAAATCATATGGCATTTGTGTTTCTCTGATGAACTTACTTTATTTAGCATTATATGTTCTAGGCCCATCCATGTCATTGTAAATGGTAAGATCTCATTCTTTTTTATGGCTGACCAATATTCCATTGCACATATATATCACATTTTTTAAAATGCTTTTAACATTTATTTTTGAGAGAGGGAGAGTGTGTGGGGGGAGAAGGGGCAGAGAGAGGGAGACAGAGGGTCCCAAGAAAGTTCCATGCCATCAGTGCAGAGCCCAATGCAGAGCTTAAACTCACAAACCATGAGATCATGACCTGAGATGAAACCATGTCTAAGAATGCCTAATTGTAGCATCTGGGCCACCCAGGCACCCCAATACTACATCTTCTTCATCCATTCATCTATCAGTGGACACTTGGGCTACTCTCATAGTTTGGCTATTGTAAATAATGCTGCAATAAACACAGGGGTACATATATCTTTTCAAACCCTCTTTTATAATATAAGTACTTAATGCTGTAAATTTCCCTTTAAGCATCATTTTCCATAAAGTATAATAGGTTGTGGTTATATTTTCATTTAGTTCAAAATATTTTCTAATTTTGTTTATGGTTTCTTCTTTGATGCATAGATGAGAAATGCATTTATTATTTTTTAAATATTTGAAATGGTTTACTTAAATAAAACAGGGCAGCATTTACTTGGCTGGAGTTGGGAGTCCCTGGACAATTCATCTTTATGATATTGAGATTAATTAACTTAAATTTTGAGACCAACTTTTAATCACATAAAACCTGTTGACTTCGGATAATGTTAAAGGTCTGTCACAGATATTAGAGATATTTTACATTTGAGTTACAACTAGAAGAATATCCTTATCCTTATTTGAAGAATCTTAATTCCTTGGTTCTGTGATTTTAAATACTGTGTTCGGTAGAGAATATCTTTTATTGGGGGGCGCCTAGGTGGCTCAGTCGGTTGAGCGGCTAACTTCAGCTCAGGTCATGATCTCATGGTCCGTGAGTTCGAGCCCCGCATCGGGCTCTGTGCTCACAGCTCAGAGCCTGGAGCCTACTTCAGATTCTGTGTCTCCCTCTCTCTCTCTCTGCCCCTCCCCCATTCATGCTCGCTCTCTCTCTCTCTCTCTCTCTCTCAAAAATAAATAAACATTAAAAAAATTTAAAAAGAATATCTTTGTTGGATTCAGAAAGCTATTACAAAGAAATAGGTATGTTGTGGTCTTGCAAGAGCTGTGTCAAAAACACCAGACTAAGCTGGACAGGATTAGACCCAGCATTACTGCATGTTATTACATTAAAGAGACCAAGTAATTAGATTTTGGGAAATGAACATTCTGTTCAAGAGACCATGATTGGAGCAAATACCCTTTCCTCTTTAATTCTCCTACTTTTGTTTTGCCTACTTTTTATGGGTAGACTCAAGTCTAAGAATGCCTAATGAGAAACATTTCAAGAAAATTTATTAATGTGAAGAAATTTATGAAAATTTATGAATGTGAAGGGCACCAACTGTCAGTTTTAAATTGTAGCATCTGATTTTGCTGATCATTTTACTGATCTTTTCAGAAAAGTGACTTTTATTTTTGTTGATTCTGTTATTTTACTCTCTATTTGATTTTCATTTTAACCTTTCTTTAAGCTCGCTTTGGGTTTCTTTCGTCCTTCTTTTCCTAGTTGCTTAATGTGGAAGTTAGCTTATTAATTGGAGATCTCTTTTGTCGAATTTTTTTAGTGTGGTATGAACACTTGAAATCCTAATTTATAAGTGTACATTATAGTATTGTTAACTATAGCCACAAGGTTGTGCAGCAGATATCTGGAAATTACTTTGTAATAGAGACTTTAGGCCTGTTAATTAGCATATTCCATTTTTCCTTTTCCTTCAGTCCCTGACAACCACCATTCTTTGTTCTGATGCTATGAATTTGACTATTTTAGATACCTCCATAAATAGAATCACTCAGTATTTGTCCTTCAGTACTGGGCTTAAATTAGGTTTTCTTTATCCATTCACCTGTTGATGGACCTTCAGGTTGCTTCCATGTCTTGGCTATCTTGGAAAGACACCTGTGTTTACATGTTCATTGCAACACAAGGAACTAATGGCCAAGGTATAACCTTTGTTTTTAACATGGGTCTTTATAGCTATAAATTTCACTCTGAGCACTGTTTAAACTGAATCATTTGTTTTGGTAGTTTTCATTGTTATTGAAATCAAAGTATTGTTAAATTTCTCATGATTTCCTTGATCCACTGGTTATTTAGAATTTTATTACTAACTTACCACATGGTTGTGAATTTTCCAAATTTCCTTCTGTTAATGATGGCTGATTTCATTCCATGGTGGTTGGAGAACATCTTTTGTGTGATTTCTAACTTACTAAAGCTTTTTGTTTGTTGTATGGCCTAACATATGGTCTATATCCTGTATGTGGTTCCATGGACCCTTAAGAAAGTATGTTTTCTGTTGGCTGGAGTGTTAATTTCTTACTAATTTCTTGTTAGTAGTGTTATTAAAGTCTTACGTTTCCTTGCCTATCTTCTGTCTGGTAGTTCTCTCCATTATTATAAATAGGGGTATTCAAGTCTCCAGCTATTATTTTTGAATAACCTATTTCTTCTAGAATCTCTGTTTTAAAAGGCAGTTGCTTTTGCCTATGACAAACAAAACAACCAGCATTTGTTTGCAAATACCTACAAAGCATTGCACACCATTTGTTACTGAACTTTACCTTCAAAAAGGGAACCTTAAGGTTTCTTAAGAAATACTGCTCTTTGAGTTCTTTAGGTAGGAAACTTAAGAAATAATATACTTGGGGCACCTGGCTAACTCAGCAAGTAGAGCATGCAACTGTTGATCTTAGGGTTGCAAGTTCAAGCCCCATGGTGGGCATAGAGATTACTTTTTTTAAAAAGTAATATTCTTCACCCTTTCTTTTAATAGTTGAGGAAAAAAGTGATACTTAAATAAAATACCTTGACCAGGTTGGAACTGGTGAAGCTAGTGCTTGAATTAAGTTTTGTTCACTTAAAATCCTGTATGCTTTCCACTGTGCTGTGGTGTGATCTTCCCATATCCCCATTCCCCATGCATCAGGATAATGGCTCCATAACTTCTCTTCGTGGACAGAGCCCCATCCACCTTTCTTTCCCTTCAGTCCACCAGGTCCTTCTCTTTTTCAGCCTACTGATTTTGGCAGAGTCCATTCCATGTCTGGCTCCTACCCAAGAATCTACATCATTAGCTTACCTCTTGGAATGGTGTCTTCTTTTGTTTTTTTGGCCAAGGGCCAACAATTTCTGGTGATAGTAGCCAGACCTGCCCACCTGTCCATTCAAACCCTGCCAGCTTGGTAGTATACCTTTCTGCCAACCACCTGCCTTCATTCCTCTTCTGCCAAAGCACCTCTCTCCCAATCCCAGCTCCCGATCAACTATTCTCTTGGAACACTCGAGAGGAACATGGCAGGCTAGAATTATATAGCAGGAATTTTTCAAAATCATTGCATGGCAATAAATGATAAAAGTCTGGATCTAACTACTGAGGACTAAACAGCTGAATGGAAAGTGAAGAGTCAGTCAGCTATTTGTTTATAATCTGCATTAAGCCAACAAAAGAAAAAAATGGCTGATTTTCTTGGTGAATTAGCCAGATGTGTCCATGTCATGTAGATTTATGATGGTTCAGAGGAAAGGGGACATTTGACCTACACGCAATCCACTTTGGGTTGTTGCAGAAAAAGTCTGAGGTTTGAATTTGATGATAGGGAAATCTCAGGGACTTAGGTCTATATGTGGAGCAAGAGGAAGACCAGGGGCTTGGTTTGGCTCCACAATGAGAGTTTGGAGTGCCAGAAGTGAGAGAAAAGAGAGCCGATTGAAAAGGGACATGAACATTTTGCCAGGGCATATAGTTTTCATTTTTGTATAGATCTCTTTATTAGGCACCCTCTGTGACAAGTAAATTGATGTTACATTTACATAGACCAGTATATGTGACAGAATATGAAAGTTGTACCTGAAGTATTGCTCACAGAGCAAGAAATAGATCCAAGGGATGAGATCACTTTAAAGTCCAGATAGATGGCTAAGATTTTTTAGGCAGAACATGTTTGGGGTGTGTGTGTGTGTGTGTGTGTGTGTGTGTGTGTGTGTGTATTTTCTGGCAGGGAGACATTTTTGGAGAGCTTTTGGAATATACACAAAGAACAACTTGAGGATTCAATAATTTAGTGTCTTTGTCTTTCAAAGTTGGTTTATCATCCTTTGATCTCTGCTTCCTCACACTGACTTGATTCTGAGGCAGTTAAGGAACAGTGAAGGCAAAAAAAAATCCTTACTTTGTGGGTGTTTGTGGGATAAATATGGCCACTGATAATTCTGGGATTACATGTACCTTAGAAATAGGATCTCTGTGAAACACTTGCAGCAAGAGTCCCTTCTTGGGAAGGTCCTTCCTAGGTTCCATGATTGGCCAGGCCCTGAGTCATCACTCATTCACAGAGCTGGTGGAACAGGGTAGGCCTCAAAGATGGTGGGAACTGGCATAGTCAGGAGGAATAGCACACTCAAAGGGAATGTGCACAGTATGGAATGGCACCTGCCTAGAGCGAGTGAGCACCTGCCTAGAGGGGTGCCCAGGGATCAATCAGACGAGTGAGGAGAAGTAGCACTCCCTCCACATTGGAAGGGCAATATGGCAACAGATGAAAAAAACTGCCAGGCCCCAAATTTCTGAATTTTTTTCTCTTTTCACATAAGTAAGAGAAATTCTTTGTCATTTTAGGCAGCAGAAAATTGTACATGTGCTTGAAAGAGATTATTTTGGTCAGAACTTATAAGATGAATTGGGGAAAGGAAGCATTAGTGACATAGATTCTAATTAGAGATTCTTGGTAGCCTCATGGTGGGAGACAACAGATATAATATTCTGAATTGTTCTTCTTAACAGTGACTACAAAACCAAGTCAGTGGACAATTCAATCATTATTTATATTGAGCTTTAAAACTAGTAGTCGTTCTTTGAGCTTTTGTTTTTTGTGTGTGACTTCTTGGAGGGGATGTAGGCACTTCCTATGAATAAGTTTTGATTTAAGATCAATGTAAGAAATATTTATGAACTTTTTTCAGCTTTAGTGACTTATAATTGACAAAATTTATGGTCCTTAAAGTGGATATCCTGATGACTTGGTACACATACACATGGTAAAAGGAATCCTCTCATCTAGTTAATTAACACACATCATCTTGTGAAAAACATGTATATATTTGAGAATGTTAAAGTTCTACACTCAGGAAATTTTGATTATGCAGTAGAGTGTTATCAATTATACTCACCATATTACACATTTGAGACTCAGACCTTATTCATTTTAATGTTGAAAATTTGTGCCCTTTAAACAACCTCTTCCTATTTCCCCCATACTGCCCTAGAAATATTCATTAATTCTTGTGTGCTAAGTGCTGCTCTGTGTTTCCTGGGATTAAAAAAATAATAAGTATGGGCCCTCAAAGAGCTTTAAATACAGCTAATGAGAATAAAAATGAATTCGCTACATAAAAGAAAAATACAAGAGAGACTGTGGCCTATGTTCTTTGCACACTTCCCATTGTAGCACACAGCAGGTAGTTGAAAAGTAGGAGAACGAAGGTGACTAGAAGGCTGCTATGGTCACATGGAAATTACCCATTTGCAGCTGCATTTAGAAGATTAATGAAGAAATGGGTGTACATAGAAAACATCTAAATGACTATATTTTTACATTTGGAAACTGCTGGTGACATAGGCCCACACCATCTGTTGGCTTGGCAGCTGTGACAGTTGACAACATTGCTCAGCAGAGAAGCCAGTGTTCGCTTTTGGGAGGATAAACACACAATTAAGCCTGGCTGGGAAGGCTTGTGAACAAGTGGTTAGAGGGGCTAGCCCAGAATCGACTTCCTTGATTTTTATACCCACCCAAGGCTTGGAACTTTGAAAATTCCACCTCGGCACAACTTTCTCATTTCTCTTCACCCCAAATAAACCTAGTCTCAACCCGAAGCCCATAAGGCCTTTCTTACCGAGGTTCTCATGCCTCTCAGCTGTCTTCGTTCCCTTATCTGTTTTGTTTTTTTTACCTTCAACGATTGCACAATCCATTTTGCCAACCTCTAATTCTGAACAAGCTGTTTCATTTTCTTGAAACACCTAAGTTTCTAGCGAGATAAATGTGAATGAAATTGCTGAGTTGTTTTGTTCTAATTTCACACAAACAAGATACTAACATTACAAATCTCAATTCCTTATGTGTAATTCTAATGTCAAAAGAAGTTTTGGAAATGAAACTTTTTTTTACTATGTATTTGGTGGCTACACTGATGTGGCTTGCACTAGTTTGTCAACAACTGGAACTGGCCTGAGGCTGTTTATTTATGTATTCTTCTTAATCAGAAGATTAATATTTCACTGAAGAAATATGATTACAAGATGATTTCCTTGGCCTTATTTGGGTTGGTACATAACAGATGTTATTCTTGCACTATCAAGTCTCTAAAAGAAATTTCGAATTCTGAAGCACATAAAAACCTAGGTATTTTACTTAAAGAATTGTGGACCCATATCCCCTTAATTTTATGGGTTATAAATAATTCCACCTGTGCTACCTTCATTACTGCTTAAGGCAATCCTGAGACGTAATGAAAGCATGACTGCAAGCATTTTCAAAGACTGAGGTTTAAACATGTAGGTCTCCAGTCACATAATTAATCACAGAGAGAACAAGGATTTGAAGCTAGGTTTTCTTTTCTAGTCCCTTAGTACTTATTCAGATTTTTTTCTTTCGTTAAACAGTTACAGCTTTTTTTTATTATAAAATTAATTTCAAGTTTTCATTAAAAGTCAAATGTGAGTAGAAAGAAAAGATTCAAAAATGCAGCTTTGAGATAACATTGTTGTTAATACCCTATTATTCTTTTGTTCATTTACAATATATTTAAACATTACTGAGATAAACCATATATAATGGTTGCTATTCTGATTTATTGGTCATTTAAATTTTATACATGTGTTCTCATGACATTAAATTATTTTCTGCATCATGATTTTTTTTTTAAGTCTCTGGCACAGAGAATTCAGGGCACATTTTTATTGTCAAAATTGTTCCTCTTGTTCCTGACCACCAATCATTTTTAACCCTACTCCTCCCTCAACCCACAAACACACCCACTCTACTATGTTGGGTACATGGCCCTGGATATATGGGTATTCTTTTGAGTGCCATAAAAGAAAATAAGTTACCTGTATGTTTTCCCCGTTGAAATATTTTTCAGACTGCTTGTGCTTCATAGTATTTATAATAATCATCCATTACATTTGATTTTTTTCATTCCTCAACTGATAGACACTGTATCATTATAAACCATGCTGTGAGGAATACCCTTGAACATGTTCCCTTATGAGTGAGAATTTCTCAGGGTTGTATCCCCCAGAGTGTGATTTCTCCATCAAAAGACATATGGAAGTTGAATTTCTATAAATAATACCAGATACTTTGGGGAGACAACTCTTCCAGATAACCCTCCCATAAGCAGTGCTTAAAGTTCTGATTTTCTCGCATTAAATCTAGGTGTGATCAAAGTTTTGAAATTTGTTTAAATCTAAATATTAATGTGAGTTATCTTTATTTTCATAAGATGATAGTGAATTTGAGAAAATCTTCATAATTCTAATTATCCATTTATGGTGTTTAGAAATTGCTTGTTCATGCTGTTTGCACATTTTGAACTGGATTTCTATCTTTTTATTTCAGTAGCTTCTATAAATATGACAAAAATATTCTATTTTATTGAAGTATTAAATTTATTTTACCTATTTCCTATCATATAATATTTTAATAATATCTACCTGCTACCATTTTATATAATGCTGGGATGAGAATTCTAGCATATTTGTATATACTTTCAGTTCTTAAATACTTTATTTTAAATAAAAGTACTGAAATTCAACTATGAATTTGTTTAAAGTGTTAAGTAATTACTTAAAAAATAAAGTGTTAAGTAATTACTAATTAGTTTATATCAACTTAGCACAGTGTATGGCATTTCCTATTTCTCCAAACTCCTGGCAACTTTTCAGTCTTTATCTGAATAATTACTAGTGAAACCAGTTTTAGTTAGCAAGTCTTCAGTAACTAATGCATTGAACATGAGAGTGCCATCAAACTTCTGGTGTCTATTCACTTACTAGTACTACAGAGTTTTAATTATAGTACATTTAAGACCTGTTTTTATACACTGTAGAGCTGATCGCCATTATTACTTTTTTTTTTCTTTTTGAAATTTTCCTGGATGTTCTTGCCTCTTAATTTTTGTGATTGAATTTTAGAATTACTTTTTCTAGTTTCTCCTCACCAAAATTTTACTGGGTTTTTCTTACTTGTGCTTTAGGATTTTTCTTAAGTTTTTAGATCAATTTAGAAAGGACCCACTTTTTATAGGTTGAGTCTTCCTATATGAGAACATGGCATCCCTTTAAATTAAAGTCACTTTTACATCTTTTAAGATGCTTTAAATTTTCTTCATATAGATTCTACACACTTCTTAGCTTATTCCTAGGTATTAACCTTCTTTGAAGGGACAGGAGAGTTGACATTTTAAATGGGATTTATTCTTCCATTATAAATTCTAACTTATTGTTTGTATAACAAGACTATTGATTCCCTGTATTAATTTTGTGTAGTACCTCCTTATTAAATTCTCCATGTCTGTAATTGGTTCCAGTTAATTTGCTTGCAATATCATTATTTGCAATAATAGCCTCTTCAAATATTGGAAATTTTTGACTCCTTCCTATTAATTTTTGTATCTCTAGTTTTAGTTCGCTAATTTCAGTTTTAATCCTCCAAAACAATGTTAAATAATAATGATGGCTATGGAATCTTTTATTCGGATTCCTGATTTTAAGGGAGAATGTTTCAAGTACTTACTATGTAAAATGTTGACTTTAGTGTTGCGATGGTTGTAATTTATGATGTTAGGCAGTAGGCATTTTGTTCCTATATTATTAAACCCCATTTCTATTAAAAATAATTTTGGATTTTTAATTTTTTAGCATCTATGCAAATAAGCATAATTCATCTTTTTAGACAAGTTATGTATTTTAATGTGTTGCAGTTTAACTACACTTGAATTTCTCGAATCAAGTCATTTGGTCATGGTACATAAATATTTAAATGTGTTGCTGGGTCCTGTCAGTTAATATTTAAGGATTTTTAAATGACATTTTAAAGTAATGTTTGTATATAGAATCACTTTGTCTAATGTTTCTGAATCGTTATCAAGGTTATATTCATATCACAAATAGGTTTTCTTACTTGCCTATGTTCTAGAAAACTGTAAATAGCATTGTTATTGTTCCTCTCTCTCTCTCTCTCTTTCCCCCAAATATTTTGTAGAACTTGTCTCTGAAACTTGTAAGTATGGTGCTTTTTGGGCCGATAATATTTGGTCAACTTCCTGTCTGTCTTTCTCTAGCAATGGCTCTCAACTGGGAATAGTTCTATTTGGACCAAGAGGTGGGCAGGTGGTTCAGAATGTAACATCTTTTCTTTAAGAGAGATAAACTCATTTGCAAACATGAGGTTTGCTCATTTGATGAGTTTCTATATGTGTGCTCTTTTCTCTGGATGGTTGATGGGTATTTCATCTGAGGAAACCTCTCCAACCTGTCCATGTGCCCTTTTGGACCAATATAGACCAAGAATAGAGATGTTGGACCCATGTGGGCCTCCTCTCGCCTTCGGGAGAGTAGTTTGAGCCATTGACTATCTATCTGAGGCCATGACTTAACTCTATGATTTCTTGCTTTCTCTGTGAGGCTTTGGCTGTCCTTTGGCACATCTTGAGAAGTGAGGCTTTAGCTGTCTTTTAAACTGAAAGTAGAATGTGCACATTCTCTTTTGCTTTTAGGTAGCTTCTCAGAAGAGAGGTATTGGAATGCTTGCTTAATGACTTGCTTTTGAAACAAACAGTGATTAAAAAGCATTTTTCTGTGGTTTTTTAAATTCCAAATAAATTTGCAATTTAGAAAAATGTTCTTGTGCATTTCTCATTTTAGGGACTTAATGTATTATGAAGAACATGTTAAATTTTATCAGTGCTATTATACAATGTATCAAGATTATAAAATTTTTAAATCTTTTGACCTATTCATGCAATGAAATATATTCGTATACACTTAAAGTTAAACCTCTTGCATTCATTAAAATAAATCTATTTAAAAAGGTAACAATAACCAAAGATAATATTGAGTATCTACTCATACACAGTCAATGAATGCTACTAAATACTTTGTATTATCTTTTTAAATCCTCACCACAATGCTATGTAGTCAGTGCTGTTAATGTTTTAGGGTTGAAGAAATGGAGGCTCACTGAGGTTAAGTCACGTAAGTTCACAAAGTTAGCATTCATGGTAAAATCAGGTTGTAAACCAGGCTGACGGACTTCATAACCCACTGTTACATTATTTTAATGTACTAGTAGATTAAACTGACTGACAATTTATGAAATATATTAGATGTATTTCAATATACCAGTAAGATTTGCTGTAATGATATTTTAAGAATGGAAAGAAAAAAAACGAAATGCTGAAGTTTAGTTGTATGAGGTGATGGAGAGTGGGGGTTGTCCCTGTCTTAAATAAGCAATTGTTACCACTTATAAAACCATTTAAGAACAGTGATGAATGTCAGAGGCAATTATTCAACATCTTTTTCTGTCGTTCAGGGGATCCATTTTTTTCTTTTCAGGTAGATTTTCATAATTTTATTTTTCTAGAACTTGTTCTTTTTATTTAAATTTTCCATATTCATTTAAAACTATATATTTTAGTACACACAATAAGTACCTACCTATATAATATACATCTAGATATATAGATAAATATATACATACTCAATATGTGTGATCATTTTCTCTATTGGCTTCATGATCTTTTCTTGATTTCAGCAGACCTAAGACATTACTGCACCCACCCAAAAAACACCTCTTAGACCCCTATATGATGTCTTGGCTTTTGTTTGAATGTACTTGGTTAAATTTGAATTAATGTTCTTTTCCTCTAATATTTAAATATTTCTTTTCTCAATCTTGAAGTTAGAAGTTGCTTAATTCAAAGGTATGAATTTCTTTGAGCTTTAGCCATTTCCCGTGTTACAGTAATCTTATTGTCCTTATTTTCTAAATATCTTATAATTATAGTTTTGATTTTGCCCCTTTTAAAACAGTTTCTTCGTTAGGTCTCAAAAATATACTTTTATTTTTTAATTCTGCCTTTATTGGATGGTTATTAGAGAAAGAAGTATATAATTTCTACCTTTGAGAATTTATGCAGGTCTTATTATTGCCAAAGAATATAACCAGTTTTGGTAAATGTTCCATAATCTTTGGAAAATAAAGTAGATTCTTGGCAAAAAAAAAAAAAAAAAACCCACAAAAAAACAAACAAAAAAAACCCCCAAAAAACCTGTTCCATACATAATTATGTATTATATTTGAATCGTCTGTGTATTGTTTACATATATGATTTTTTCTGCTTGTTCTGTCAAAAGCAGGGAATGGTATATTAAATTTTCCTACTACTTTTGTGCTTCTGACAATTTCCTTCTATAATTCTGGCAGTTTTTGATTACTATGTTTGAATTTGATTTTCTCTACTTGAAGGTTCATGACTCACATCTTTAATGTCCTTACTGTTTTTAACTCTTGTCAATATAAATTACTCCTTTTTTTCCTTTTTCCTTTGATTTAAATCTTACTTGAATAATTTTGCCAACCCATTCTTTTCCCCCTCTGATAGGTCTTTATAAGTTCTTGTATTTGGTCACCAAACCCCCACATCAGTAATTCTTTTTCTTTTAGTAGGAGATAGAATTCATTTAAAATTATACAGATGGCTGATAAAGTTGAGTCTCCTTACAGTCATTTTCATGACACTTACTTTTTTGTTCATGGTTTTTCTCCTTCCATAGCTTTATTATGTGTCTCTCATATACAAACACAGATGTTTTCGCTTTTATTTTATTAAGGTAATTTGTTACTTTTTTTTAAGGAGGGGGTAAAGAGTCATCTCAAGTAATTGGAACAGTCACCCTTAGCAGTACGTCAACATTGAGTCCGTAATGGTAGGCTCCCTCAGAATTGTAAAGCACCCTGGAGTTGCTGAGGGGATCTTCCTTAAGAAGTCAGATGAAAAACTCACTTGTCCAGAGGGATGTGTTTCTGAGTCCAGCAGGAGGTGGCCTGCAGCCTGTTCTGTATTGGCATTCCCAAGAAGGATGAGGATGGCTTTCTGGAAGGTGGTTATACAGACCCAGGCAGCAGAGTGCTCAGAGCTGTAACCTTAGGAACCCAAACCAGGAGTACCTTGCCCAGTCCTGCCTTGATAATGCTCTGGGAAGAATCTACAGTTGGTACAGCAATCCCTCCCAGTGATGGGCAAGAACCTTTTTCAGACTGCTAATAACCACTCAGAGCTGTGGTCAACACACCTTACTTCAGGGCATTCTCTATTAGGTATGTAGTAAACTAACCCTCTTGGGTGTGAGTAAAGCCCTCAAGTTGGTAGCTTACTGGGGAGAAGAGAGTCTCAAAAGGGGACAGTGGAACCTCCTGCCAATTGGGTATTTGTTGGTAAGAGTAATTGGGAAAAAAATATATGTCACTGTATCTAAACCCCAAGTTTCTGGAAAGGTTAGGTCATTTTTTAAACTTAAAAAAAAAAAAAACTTTATTCATTTTTAAGAGAGAGAGAGAGAGAGAGAGAGAGAGAGAGAGAGCACATGTGCACCAGCGGGGAGGGGAAGAGAGAGGGGTAGACACAGAATCTGAAGCAGGCGCCAGGCTCTGAGGTGTCAGCACAGAGCCCGATGTGTGGGGCTTGAACTCATTAACCATGAGATCATGACCTGAGCCAAAACCAGGAGTTGGATGCTTCACTCACTGAGCCACCCAGGCGCCCCCGGTCATATTTAATTTTAATTATGGCTACTTTGAAATAAAAACAAATTTTTAAAGTTACATTTGTTTACTAAGATTGATACTAAAATTTAAATAATCGACTATGATGAGGTACCTGGCTGGCTCAGCCGGTAGAACATGTGACTCTTAATCTGAGGGTCACTTTGTGCTTGGAGCTGACAAAATAAATGAATAAATGAATAAAAAAATGAATGAATGAATGAATGTGTAACATAAGAATTTTAGAACCATACAGTTTACATTCTAAAGCCATATTGCCCGAAATTATTTCAATGTTACCTTGTTTAATTTAGTTATATTGCACACACTTCAGCCTCATTTTATAATCATTCCCTTCTCGAGATGACTATTTTGCTTTATATCTGCAGTGCTGTTATATAGCTTCAAGTAATTTGTTTTTTAAGAAGAGTATTTTGGGTGTTATACAAGTAGAATCTCTTTTCTTGTCATCTATTTATAGGTGAGATCTTTTTATTCTTGAAATAATTGCAAAAGTTTTTTTGGTCTCCACTTTGTACAATACTTATGGTACTTGATACTTATAGTACTTGGTTGTACTTAAAAAAACTGTTCATTTGTCACTTTGTATCCTTCCTCAAGTTAGCAAAGTTTTCTTCTATTGTTTTCTTTTCTGCTTGCTCTTTCCCTTTTGTTTCTTAATTATCATCTTTGTCTTATTTTTCTATTCTCCATCTCTTTTTGATTCTTCATATAAATCTATTTTTCATGTCTTTCATCATGTTAATATTTTTTGGCATCCTTATGAATTTTTTGAATTTTTCATGTATGTTGTGAATTTATGGGAGGTATCTAACCTGTGGTTTATTCTAATATTAAAACAATGTAGGGGCCCCTGGGTGGCTTGGTTGGTTAGGTTTCTGACTCTTGATTTTGGTTTAGGTCATAATCTCATGGTTGGTGAGTTCAAGCCCCACATCAGGCTCTGTGCTGACAGTGAAGAACATGCTTGGTATTCTCTCTCTCTCTTTCTCTCTCTCCCTCTTTCTCTCTATTCCTCCCCCACTTGAGCTCTCTCTTTCTTAAAATAAATAAATAAACTTTTTAAAAAGATAATGTTCACTTAAAAAATGTTTATAAAAGTCTTTACTGATTATAGAAGATGTTTCATAGATAAAACAGTCTCTGAAATCTTTTAGGAATAATACAGAATTCTTTAAAATGCTTCTTTGATTTTCGCTATGTTAGAGTGGTTTCCTGTGATTTCTTTTTGTAAGGTGATATTCTTTTTCTGAACTGCACTTCAAATTTAGAGTATTTCCTCAGTTGGAAGCAAGTCAGGTGATTTTTTAATTTTTCTGTTGAAGTCATATTTCCTGGAAGTCCTGCCTCATTACCATCCCTTCAAAGTCTGCGTCCTGCAATAGCATGTTTCCTGTTCTCTCATTTAGGGCATTTATCTGGGATTGAGTGGAGAAGTCCTTCAGTTCTTCTCCAGGAAACCATATCTCATGAGAGAAGTCATCAACAGTTACCCTTTCTACCTGTATTCTGTCACTTTCTGAAGATCACCTACCAAAATCACCTAGATTACCTAGAAATTCCTTGATTTTTTTTTTTCTGGCACCTTTCTTATTTCAATTTCTGGTCAGAAGTTTTCCCTATTAAAAAATCCATATGAAATACTTATCTAAATGGGGGAACAAGGTACCAGCACTTGTGTGTAATATATGCTATGCAATATTTTATAATGTGATATATTATATTACATTGTATCTTATATAATGTACTATATACACAAAACAAGCTATACACATAACATAGTTTTCGTAAACTGATATCCTTCGTTAAGCTCTACCATGATAGCATACAGACTGTTTATTCCAGATGTTTCTTAATCACTTTAAGACCCCAGAACACTAATACAATCCAGTGTGACCTCCCCCAGCTATCAACACAGAGCCTGACATGGGGCTCAATCCCATGAGCTGTGAGATCATGACCTGAGCTGAAATCAAGAGTCAGACGCTTAACTGACTGAGCCACCCAGATGCCCCAACACCAATTTCTACTTTAGGGAAACATTCTGAAGGTTCTCTTAATATTCACATATCCTATAAAAGTTTTACAATGCAAAAATACTTGATAACATGATATTTGTAAATTTCTTTCAAGTTCCATTCCTTTCCCCTCCAGAAGAGTAATGTTGAAAGTGTGTAAGCAGTACACAGAGGTGACCTTAATGTTTTTGTTTTTCATCATTCCCAGGTAACCATGTTCTGAGATTTACCTATTCCTTATGACTGATTGAAATTGAAAAATGACGCTTTCCATCTTTCAAAAGAGTTCTGTAGTTCTTTGCAACATCCCCTTCTAGCTAGCAAATTATCCAAATTGGTAATTTTGATTAAATGTCTGGTACATGACAGAAACATCACTACAAGCATGAAACCTACAGACATCACAATGACTATAAACCCATATCTTTCTATAATAACACTGAACGTAAATGGACTAAATGCTCCAACCAAAAGACATAGGGTATCAGAATGGATAAAAAAACAAGACCCACCTATTTGCTGTCTACAAGAGACTTATTTTAGACCTGAGGACACCTTCAGATTGAAAGTGAGGGGATGGAGAACTATCTATCATGCTACTGGAAGTCAAAAGACAGCTGGAGTAGCCATACTTATATCAGACAAACTAGACTTTAAATTAAAGGCTGTAACAAGTGATGAAGAAGGGCCTTATATAATAATCACAGGGTCTATCCATCAGGAAGAGCTAACAATTATAAATGTCTATGCGCCGAATACCGGAGCCCCCAAATATATAAAACAATTACTCACAAACATAAGCAACCTTATTGATAAGAATGTGGTCATTGCAGGGGACTTTAACACTCCACTTACAGAAATGGATAGATCATCTAGACACACGGTCAATAAAGAAACAAAGGCCCTGAATGATACATTGGATCAGATGGACTTGACAGATATATTTAGAACTCTGCATCCCAAAGCAACAGAATATACTTTCTTCTCGAGTGCACGTGGAACATTCTCCAAGATAGATCACATACTGGGTCACAAAACAGCCCTGCATAAGTTTACAAGAATTGAAATCATACCATGCATACTTTCAGACCACAATGCTATGAAGCTTGAAATCAACCACAGGAAAAATTCTGGAAAACCTCCAAAAGCATGGAGGTTAAAGAACACCCTACTAACGAATGAGTGGGTCAACCAGGCAATTAGAGAAGAAATTAAAAAATATATGGAAACAAACGAAAATGAAAATACAACAATCCAAACGCTTTGGGACGCAGCGAAGGCAGTCCTGAGAGGAAAATACATTGCAATCCAGGCCTATCTCAAGAAACAAGAAAAACCCCAAATACAAAATCTAACAGCACACCTAAAGGAAATAGAAGCAGAACAGCAAAGACACCCCAAGCCCAGCAGAAGAAGAGAAATAATAAAGATCAGAGCAGAAATAAACAATATAGAATCTAAAAAAACTGTAGAGCAGGTCAACGAAAACAAGAATTGGTTTTTTGAAAAAATAAACAAAATTGACAAACCTCTAGCCAGGCTTTCTTTCTCAAAAAGAAAAGGGAGATAACCCAAATAGATAAAGTCATGAATGAAAATGGAATTATTACAACCAATCCCTCAGAGATACAAACAATTATCAGGGGATACTATGAAAAATTATATGCCAACAAACTGGACAACCTGGAAGAAATGGACAAATTCCTAAGCACCCACACACTCCCAAAACTCAAACAGGAAGAAATAGAAAACTTGAACAGACCCATAACCAGTGAAGAAATTGAATCAGTCATCAAATATCTCCCAACAAATGAGAGTCCAGGACCAGATGGCTTCCCAGGGGAATTCTACCAGACATTTAACGCAGAGATAATACCTATCCTTCTCAAGGCGTTCCAAAAAATAGAAAGGGGAGGAAAGCTTCCAGACTCATTCTATGAAGCCAGTATTACTTTGATTCCTAAACCAGACAGAGACCCAGTAAAAAAAGAGAACTACAGGCCAATATCCCTGATAAACATGGATGCAAAAATTCTCAATAAGATACTAACAAATCAAATTCAACAGCATATAAAAAGAATTATTCTCCATGATCAAGTGGGATTCATTCCTGGCCTGCAGGGCTGGTTCAACATTCACAAATTAATCAATGTGACACATCACATTAATAAAAGAAAAGATAAGAACCATATGATCCTGTCTATTGATGCAGAAAAAGCATTTGACAAAATTCAGCAACCTTTCTCAATAAAAACCCTCGAGAAAGTCGGGATACAAGGAACATACTTAAAGATCATAAAAGCCATTTATGAAAAGCCCACAGCTAACATCATCCTCAATGGGGAAAAACTGAGAGCTTTCCCCCTGAGATCAGGAACACGACAGGGATGTCCACTCTCACCACTGTTGTTGAACATAGTGTTGGAAGTGCTAGCATCAGCAATCAGGCAACAAAAGAAAATCGAAGGCATCAAAATTGGCAATGATGATGTCAAGCTTTCACTTTTTGCAGATGCCATGATATTATACTTGGAAAACCCGATAGACTCCACCAAAAGTCTGCTAGAACTGATACATGAATTCAGCAAAGTTGCAGGATACAAAATCAATGTACAGAAATCAGTTGCATTCTTATACACTAATAATGAAGCAACAGAAAGACAAATAAAGAAACTGATCCCATTCACAATTTCACCAAGAAACATAAAATACCTAGGAATAAACCTAACCAAAGATATACAAGATCTGTATGCTGAAAACTATAGAAAGCTTATGACGGAAAGTGAAGAAGACATAAAGAAATGGAAAAACATTACATGCTCATGGATTGGAAGAATAAATATTGTTAAAATGTCAACACTACCAAATCAATCTACACATTCAATGCAATCCCAATCAAAATCGCACCAGCATTCTTCTCGAAACTAGAACAAGCAATCCTAAAATTCATATGGAACCACAAAACGCCCCGAGTAGCCAAAGTAATTTTGAAGAAGACCAAAGCAGGAGACATCAGAATCCTAGACTTTAGCCTCTACTACAAAGCTGTAATCATCAAGACAGCATGAT